>NW_023355801.1:0-972 GCF_001411555.2 Juglans regia
CTCTCTGTCAATGATAAAGTGTCAAAAACTATATAATTAAGCTATTAAAATGAATGATTTGTTTAATCAAAATATGAATGAAGCGCTTAATTATGTAATAAATTTTAGTTCTTGACTCAATATTAAATTTTGATATTTTACACTTGAAAGAAATTATATTGCAATTAATTCACACCAAAAATTAATATTCCAAAATTGTACTCATGTCTTATTTATATTGCAGAGTATTATAGAAAATATGTTAAAATCACATTAATATTATTGGAAATACCCAGGTGGCCAGGTAACATCCAAAAAGGAACTCACACACACGGGATTGAGTGGAGAGGGGCGGCCTCACTTGGGCTGGAGATGAATTGAGAGGCAGACGAGTTCACGCACGGAAGCTAGGGATGCAAGGCTGAGCAGAAACGCACAGCAGGAAGGATGAAACGCATGAAGTGGAACGCGTATGGGTTGAAGACCACTCACAGCGGGCTGGAGCAAAACGCACGCAGAGCAGACCCATTCACGCACGGACAGCGGGCTGGAGCAAAACGTGTGCACTGCAGAGACGAAACGCACAGCAGCAGGTGCGCACTGCAGGGACGAAACGCGCAGCAGAAGGCTGGCGCAAAACGCTGGGCTGCAGAAGTGAAACGCAGGAGCTGATGAAGGTGAACTGTTGGGCTGGCTCAAAACGCAGAAAGGGGCTGGGCAAAACGCAGAGAAGGCCAGAGAGTATAAAAAGGGATTTTCATACCGTGCGCCGTCTCTGGTTGTTTTTTTTTCCGGAATTATTTTCATTTCGTTCAGTTCTTCTTCTTCATTTTATTTTCGAGTTCTTTTCATTGCTTCATTATTTTTATTTCCGTAAGTTTTTGTTCTTCTTTAGTTTCGGGTTTCAGCATCTTTGAGGGATACAATATATTTTTATTCAGTAACTTTCCTTTGAAGTAGTATTTAGAGATGTTAGATTTTAATCTTCTTGAA
>NW_023355802.1:0-523 GCF_001411555.2 Juglans regia
TTTTTTTTTTTATGAAAAAGTTATTCATTCTAAAAAAAATAGGGCAATTAATAAAATTTTGAGTAGTGCAACTTTAAAAAAAAAAAGGAAGAAGAAGAAGAAGAAGAGGAGAAAGAGGAGGAGGAGGTTAATAGATTAGTATTTACAAAATTTTTTGTTTGAATAATGAGATGAGATGAGATGAGAAATTTTTAAAACTTTTCATAAATTCAATTTCAAATATCATTCAAACACAAAAAAAAATTTAATTTCAAATATTTAACTTTTTTACTTAATTATTATAAATTTTATAAACTTCAAAACAAAATATAAAAATCAATACAACATTTTCAAACTTCAAAACACAAATAATATTACAAAATTATATTCAAATAATTTTTTAACTTTATAATATTTTAATTCATTTTTTTTCTCAAAATTTAATAAAACATCTTAATTCCAATTATTTTATTGATCATTTTATTATTATTCACATAATTATGAAATACTCTAAATATCCAAACGATCCCTTAATATGACTCTC
>NW_023355803.1:0-234 GCF_001411555.2 Juglans regia
CGCTCCATCTTTTTTCTTTTCCTATCATGTTTTCTTTCTTTTGCATTGGTTGCTGGGTTTGATTGGTCAGCCGGAGCTCCATCTACTGAATACTCAGCGAAGAATATTGATAGATACACAATATTTTTTACAATTTTTATATAATTATGTTTTAAAATGGAAATATTTCTATTTCTCCAAATTGTAAAAATTTATTTCAAGAGATTAAAATCTCTTAATTTCGTAGCTGGAAGG
>NW_023355804.1:0-475 GCF_001411555.2 Juglans regia
AGTGCTATACGCGTGGTGTGGGGTGGGAGTGAGGCCACCCGCCCCGGTACAAGGAGTGGGGTTGAAACCGCACCCCACCCCACCACCTCCCATCGCTCAATTCAATGATTCACTGGATTTATAATTTTTTTTTTTTTTGTCTAAAATATTTTGTTGACCCAAATTATAATATAATATAATATAATTATAAATTTTATTAAAAAATTATAAATTCATTAGAGTTGTATTTTGAATCTGTTAAATCTCATATTGCTTAAAAATGATTATTATATTATCATGACATCCTATATAAATATTGACCTAAGAGGTCAAGACAATCCATTAATTTAAATTCAAGTTTTTAATAAATTATATATATTTATACAATATATTTATATAAATAAGAGAGTGTGGGGCGGGCACCCTCCGCCCCCACTAGGAGTCCTTCATGCTGGGGGGGGGGGGGGGGCCCCCCCCCCCCCCCCCCCACCTTTTC
>NW_023355805.1:0-293 GCF_001411555.2 Juglans regia
GGGGGGGGGGGGGGGGGGGGGGGACCTGCACCCGCTGCCCACCCATTTGACCTATCGAGTTTGTAAAGGATGGCCGGTCCCAACCCCACGGTCCAAACATGACTGACTATATTTAATGCGTATCTTTTCCTTTGTAGCATTGTCTTTGACGCGTTTGGAAAATCCAAGAAGTAAGGACGTTTGAGTTCGTGTAGGGGAGATAAATGAACTTTACTTTTGTTTGTGGGTAGGTTCTCTGTTTTATGGGGGGGGGCCTTGCTTTTGATCTTTCTGTGTTGTTTTGAAAAGACTTT
>NW_023355806.1:0-483 GCF_001411555.2 Juglans regia
CTCAGCAGTGACCGCTAGGCGTGCTCCAGGCAAAATTTACTTTTTAAATTTATTTTATTTTTTTTCATATTTTTTTAATATTTCTAAATTTTTTTAAAAAAATATAAAAATATATCAATATATTAATAGCCACTTGCTTAATTAGTAAGCAAAAGAAAAAAATTTTAAAAAAAAATTAAATCCATAAACAGTTAAAATAAGAAGACAAAATAGAAGGACATAATAACATTATTCTTATATTTTATATTATGACTGAAGAGTAAAGTTTTGGACAGGTAAAATGTTGCTTATCACCCGACGTTCATAATTAAAATTTAAAAAAAATTTAAAAAATTATAATTAAAAATCATATGATTGTGAGAGTAGCCGTTACGATAGGAATGTAACATCCAAGCCCTTATTCGAAGAGGATGTGATGGTGTAGAAAATAAAAACATCATAGGTCCAGAAATAAAATTTTGCCAAATTCGTAATATTTCGTAA
>NW_023355807.1:0-1605 GCF_001411555.2 Juglans regia
AATAAAATATACTCATTTCATTAATATCGAAGTTATAAATGTGATTTATCAATACAAGAAGTTTTAATGCATAAAAAATCCAGTCTATAAGCCAACTAACGCAACAGCTCTGGAGCTTCCCCACACACAAATACATTTATGGAGGACATTGTCTTAACTTCTAATCAAACTCTCTCGTAACAGAGAAAGCGCTCTGTAAAAACAGAACTTAATGGCCCTCTCTATCCTCCCAGGGAATAAGAGTACAGGACACTGCTATAGACATCAAATCCTATAGCCTATTCCTATTTTATTAAAAACTAAACTAACAAACAACTACAAATAACCACATTAACAACTACAAGACCACAAGCTCTGGTGAGACCCCAGACGTCACGCCCATCGCAAGCATCGTCATCTCGAGCCCTGGTGGAACGAGCACCCAGCGTACATACGGACCACAACAGCTCGGCCATATAACCACCGGCCGTAGCATCCCCCATCACTCTCGAAAGCCTTGCCCCGGATTACGTCCGATCTAAAGGCCCAATCCTCACTCGGGTCAACAAAAGCAACACCAACACCAGAAACAAAATAACTACAAAACACTGAAACGGACAACAACAAAGAAACGAAACAAAAAAATAGAAAAAAAATTACAAAACGGATGAACAGCACACAATGGTCGGCATTGTTTCGTGCAGAAACTGTTCACGCCGGGAGGAAAGCCGACGGTCAGACTTGGAAGACCCGGAGTCAGAGGTTCCACAGCAACCGAGCGTGGTGTCGGGAGAGGGCTCCTCGGTGGCGCATGAAGGCCACGCGCCAACGCTGTCCGGAATTTCATCCCACGCATGCGGGCTACGTGCCACTCCGATGGATGCTGGATTTGGAGGTCTTGAAGATCGGTTGCTGGGCTTCATACCGGTGGGGCGCGTGTAGAGATGTGATGGCTGGAAAGACTCGAACGGCAATCCTCCCTTATTCGGCCTAAAAACACAAAACAAAATAAAAAACACTATACAAAAATTAAATGGACAGAGAAAAGGAAGAGGGGGTTGGGGGGGGGGGGGGGGGGGGGGGGCGAGGAGCCGAAGCTCCCACCCCCTTTCAACAGATCTGGTGTTTAGGGAGCTTTACAGAGAAAGGGGGGGGTTTGGGTTTAGAGAGAAACATTGAGAAAAGTTTAGGTCGGGGCTGTCGATTTCTAGTTCAAAATTCCAAATAATGTGGTCTTCATCAAATATTTGAATTCTAAGATCTACAAATTTCCAGGTTCATCCAATATTGTAATTAATTTATATGTTCAAATAGCACATTTGTGCATATATATTTCTTATTAAACTTTCTTATAGATAAATCTTAAATACTTTCCAAATTCAACCTAACTCAAATAACAAACATAACTCAGTTGTTTTGAAACTGAATTTAGCTAACACTAAAAATCTCAACAATTTGAAATTATGGATAGCAATATATGACACGATGCGTGAACTTGACAAAAATATAATACGAAATAAATGGATTTAAGTCAAAACAAGTTGAATAGTAAGATACGATTAATAAACCCACAATTAACCTGTATAACACAAATAAATTATATTTTCAAATTTTATAAATATTTAA
>NW_023355808.1:0-1081 GCF_001411555.2 Juglans regia
TGAAACATTTGTTCGAAATTTTGAATTTATTTTTAGGAGTACTTTGGGGTTGAATTTCGGTAAATGATTTTCACTATACATTAATATGAATATTTAGAATTTTTCAGTACTAAGTTTATTATGTTTTTATTTTTTGAGTAAATAGTAATCTCGATAAGCGTACCCAGTGCAGTGTTTTCAAAATCACAGTATGGAATGTCCAATTTATATTAGAGAAGTTTATTTGGACACTTGGCAAGATCTTAGCCACACATAGTGAATAGTATTAGACACTTGGCACCTTGAGAAACCATTTGATGGATTTGTGAAGGAAGTCAAGGTGTGACATCATGCCACTTAAGCAAAACTTAGTTTCATCTGTTCAACCAAATTGTGCCAGACCAAAGAAGGTTTCAATTCTAGCGAAACCCTAAATGGTTGGAATCCAATTGAAACCCCAAAAGCTTAGTTGAAACCGAAATCCTAAACAGTTTCCCAAACCCTAAAGTTGGCTCCAAACCTTTTTTAATCCGATTTCTAGTATTGTATTTAATCACTTGATTAAATCATTTCCACATGCTATTAATTAATCAAATCATTGTTATGACATCATTGTCCAACCTTTTAAATCTTTGAAATTTGATTGGGCAAAGAAAAATTGGTTTTGGGTTTGATAGCATCTCAAACCCTAACCAAATCACCTTTAAACCCCAAATTGAATCCCACTTGGTTGGGGCCTACCAAGGCCCATGAATTTGGCCACCTTGGCAAAACTTCTTGAAGAAGTTTCCTCCCCCATATGGCAAACCATCCACTGCCATTGGCTGCAACCCATTAGTGCCTTGATGTGAAGAGAAGTTCACTCCATCAACCTCCATCTCTCACAGCTGCTGCAGTAGTCCTTTGCCCTCATTACTCTCCACTTTATGTCACACAGCCAACTTCAATCAAGGGTCTTTCAAGCCCATAACTTCCCCCTCCAAGAGTCTAAAGTCGTGCAAGACACACTTCTCTCCATTTTATCACTTATTTCTCCCGTTCTTAGAAAGAAACCCAAAAGAGCTCTCTCGGGCAGATTTCTAGGTCTTTTTGCGTGGCCATC
>NW_023355809.1:0-226 GCF_001411555.2 Juglans regia
TCCTTGAGCGACATACTAGCGTCCTTCCGATCCCAATCCAAACGGAGATGTGATCCAAACCCATGGCTACGCGATGGGCAGGGCGAGATTTCCCGAAAAATCCACCCCCGAGTGCTCCTTCTTGTCAATTTATCTCGCAAGGCAGAAAAAACAAAAACGAGGGGTGCAACACGAGGACTTCCCAGGAGGTCACCCATCCTAGTACTACTCTCGCCCAAGCACGCTT
>NW_023355810.1:0-249 GCF_001411555.2 Juglans regia
GTGCATTACGCTGATGTGATTGGCTGCTTTACTTTTTTTTTAATATAAAATAACTAATCACATTAATAGAGTGCGCAAAAAGTACACAAAAATGACTATACATATAATTTTTATAAACTAAATACATACTAACTATCAATTTAAAGTGAAATGGAGAGGGAATCCTTTGTTGTTTGTTTTTTTATTATCATTCTTATTTTTGTACAATTAGGGTTTCATTCTTGCGTTCTTCTTCGAGAGAGAGAGAGC
>NW_023355811.1:0-1438 GCF_001411555.2 Juglans regia
GCTCCATTCAAACTTTACAAGATATGTATATTACAACCAGGCACCGAGGGGATGGCCATGTTTTGAAAAACATATTTGTTTTGCAGCCGGTGAGGCAACATAATCAATTTTTGGCGGGATGTGTGGTGTGGACAACACGCATTGGATAGGGCTTTTCCGGCTCTCTATCATATTGCAACTAATAGGGAGACTTTAGTGGCGGATATGCGGATATTTTCTCATGGTTCTCACAAGTGGAACATTCTTTTTAATAGGGATTTTCATGATTGAGAATTCTCTATTGTATCATATTTTTTCAGACTAATATATTCCATGAAGACCCCTGTGGCACAAGAAGATAGATTGAAGTGGAGGTCCAATAATCACAAGAAATGTACAGTTAAGGCATACTATAAAATTTTGGCAACACAAAATTTTGCTCCTTTCCCGTGGAAGAACATTTGGAGATCTCGTGTGCCTTTTAAAGTAGCTTTTTTTGTATGGAATGCAGCTCTTGGGAAGATTTTGACTACGGACAATTTGAGGAAAAGGGGATGTGTGGTGATGGAGTGGTGCAATATGTGCAAAAAGAATGGAAAATCCGTGGACCACCTCTTACTGCATTGTGAGGTAACAAGGGTGTTGTAGGACAAGATCTTTCAAAGGGTCGATGTTGCTTGGGTTATGCCTTTGAGGGTGGTGGATTTGTTGGGTTGTTGGAGGAAAATGCAAGGCTGTCCTCAAGTGGCAGCAGTGTGGAAAATGATCCCATTGTGCATCATGTGGTGTATTTGGTCGGAAAGGAATACGCGATGTTTTGAAGATAAAGAGCGCAGAATGACGGAGCTGAAGAATTTTTTTATCCACACTTTACTGCTTTGGTTTTCAACCATTGTTTTAAATGGGAACAATGTTCATGACTTCTTATCTTTAATTTATCGTTCTTAAAATGTATTTAGGTATTCTTTTGTTTACTTCTTGTGTACACGGGCTATGCCTATTCATTCATATCAATAGTATTTATCTCTTATTTATCAAAAAAAAAAAAAAAACAACCAGGCACCAAGACTTACAATGTAAGATGTGAGCTGCCCCTTTTCACCACTTGCAAGTTCTTTCACCAGCTGGCATGCCTTTCTCCCATACATCTTTCAAATGAATGAAAAACCAACTCAACCCTTGTCTCCAAATCGCCCTTAACAATCATGTATAAAAACCTATATTCATTGAAACATCTCATCGAACAAAGTTTATGCACATGGAGATCTCAACGGCCCATCGTCCAGGCCAACCCTAATAACATAGATGAGTCCTGCATACAGGTCAAAAGTCCTATGATATACTGCTGATGTGGCAGACATTGACCAGCCACATCAGAGAGAGAGGAGAGAGAGAGAGAGAGAGAGAGAGAGAGAGAGAGAGAGAGAGAGGAGACGTTTAGAGATAATAATTCCCATAT
>NW_023355812.1:0-3444 GCF_001411555.2 Juglans regia
ATATTTTTATATTTATATTTTTTTAAAATATTTTTCATATATATTTAAATTTTTTAAAAATACAAAAATATCAATTTATTAATATTTATTTTCTTAACTATTAAGTAAAAAATTAAAAAAAAATCAAACGATCATTTTTATCTATCACCCTTATAAGTTCAACTAGTATTTTAAGGTTTAACTAATATTTTTCATCGAAATATGATATCAAAGTGATAATTATGCTTGACCGAATCATAGTAAATATATATATATATATATATTTTAATAAGAATCATAGTAAATATGATAAGACATACATAATATCATCTTTGTTTTATTAGCCAATCAGACAAGTAAGCTCTTCTTTTTAACATAAAGTTAAAGTTGTTATCATTATTTTCACGCAGCCTTTCCTTTTATCAACATTCTCTTCGTACTTTATTATATTTTTCTCTCTCAGTGTTCTCTCCATTTTGCTTAACAAAACCACGTGGAGTGCTGTTTACTCTTTAAAAAAGTCTTATTAGAACAGGAATTTCTCTTCTTCAGATACAATAGTCGTGTAGTATAAGTATTGCATAGTTTTTATAAAGAATAGCGACATTTATTATTAAAAATTAATTTTTTTTCTTGTAAATTTATTGTGAAGGGACAAAATTTGTTACACTGGACCAAGAGTATGGCCCAAATTACAATCTAGATATAAGGTCTAGGTAAAATTGGGCCGGATTAGGGCCCAGGTGTACAGTAGCACTTGGGTCAAGGCTTGGGTATGATGTCCGGGTCGGATCTTGTTCATAACAGGAAGCAAGACAGGATATGCAGGTGAAGTCTGAGAGGGAATGAACCTAACACTCAGTATAGATTGAGCTGAATTATTACATATTTTATACATTTAGAACCAATATATTTTATTTATTTCATTACATTATTATTGATTTTAGATTAAAAATGGTTAAGATGAATAAATATGAGTTGTAATTTAAATTGGTTAATATAATGATTTATGCTTAATTTTATAATTTGTGATTTAAATAGATTTTTGATATTCTATTATTTTTATTTTATTTTATTTCTAATTTCTATTATTGTATTTCTAATTTCAAATTCAAAGGACTTTCAAGTGGGCAAGATGTTGCAATAACCTAAGAACTTTCAACTAGTATAGGACTCTTCAAATAAGGATAATGATGAGGTTTGAGAGTAATTCAGATCAGATCCAAAATGCGTTAGAAGACAGAATGGATACACTTTAGTATTTTAATCATAACTTTCCGCTCAAATATTGGATTGATACGATTCTTGATGCGTTGGAAAGCTATCTTAAAATGATACAAAGTTGTTTCTAATAAGGACTTCCAAATTTGAACTCCTAAAGTACATACGTGGCTGCCAAGTTGAGTCCTAAAATTTAAGCAATTTTGTGTGCAAGAATATGAAGACGTTAGGGTTTCTTTCCTGCCCTATTTAAGCATATCATTAGCACAAAATTGGAAACTTTTACAAAGCAGCGCCGCACATTTGAAGAACTCTTCTAAGGTCCAATTGCCTCTGCAGCTGCCTCCACCATTGCCTACCACCTCCATCTCCATTCATTTGGCTTGCTCTTTTTACTCTGTACTATTTATTTAATTTTAGTTTAAAGTTTGTGATGTATTTTTGAAATATTTGGCTTAGACTTTTGGACATTTTATTTGCTGTTTATTTACTTCGTGTTATTTATTTTTCTCACTTCTTTAATCTTTCATTTAACAGTGATTACAATTGCTATAGATTGATTTTGAGAATTTGTGATTTGAGTACAAGGATGAACTCTAGAATCTTGATTTTGGGGCTTTTCAATTCTCAATTCGTATTTTGTCAATTACTTTCTAATCTAGTTTAATTCTTAGATTAGTTTTATTAATCTCTTAGTCTCATTGCATATTAGATTGATTAAAGTTTAATTAGGACTTCAATAATTTTAATTTTATTGTTAATTTTCAGATTAATTAAGATTGTTCAGTTTAGTTGATTCTTTTATTGTTAATTTCAATTTGTTAGTCTTTTACATTTCATTTCGACACTCAAAAATCTAAAAATATGAATCTAGTCCATGACTAGTTTCATTTTCATTCTTGTTGCACTCTTACATCCATTGTACATATCATCATTTTTATTTTCTCTTTGTGAATATTTTCACTATTTTAAACAAGTTTAATTTTAAGTAACTTTCCCTGAGTAGACGATCTAGGAATTTATTCCTAATTATTACGCAACATCCTCCTGCACTTGGGATAGCCTTTGTGCTACTCATTTTTTAGTGAGTCAGTATAAGACGAAAAGATTTGCGACGGTTTACACCCAACATTAATGAGAAGACATGTCGCATTCAATGTGGCCCAGAGCAGAAGGCATGCCACATTCAATATGACCCAGAGTAGAAGGCGTGCCACATTCAATGCGGCCCGAGGCCCGAGCAATACCCAACCACCCTGAGCACTTCATAGCTCGGCAAGGTGATGCCCCAGGGGTAGCTTGGCGAATCGACAGCACAAGCATATTATCTCTTGCTATGCAACACCCCACTATCATGGAGACCAAGTCGGTAACTATAAATAAGACTCTACTAGCAAAAAGCAAGGTAATCAATCACTATCACCTTACACTCTTGTCTTCACTACTGTTTAATATCTCCATCACTATTACTATTTTAAATATCTGAGGATCAATAGACCCTGAGGTCCCCCCTTAGTTACTGTGTAAGTGATCGCTCGAATATTGCCAGTGTGAAGTTGCCTAAGCCCACGCAACATGACATCAACATTCATATTTATTTATTTTTTCAAAAAATTTACGTGACACTTACATAGTTCACCATTGCAAATATTATTTACTATGCAAAAAAAAAAAAAAAAAAACAAGGTTGTTCATCTTTCTTGTTTCGATATCATCGTCTCCTGATCACAATTATTATTTATAACAAATTACCACCACAATTTTTTTTTTTATTATTTTACATTTACGATTAATCAAAATGTTGTCTTATCATCGTAACGAAAAAAGGAGAAGAAAAATAAGATATGTTAGACAATCTTAATAGATAGCGTACATTAAATTTTAATAAATAGTTGTCGAACCTTTAATAATTAATTAAATCGAGGTTGAATATGAGGTAGTCTCCGAGGGGTCCAATTGCGATCTTTTTCTTAGGAAAAGTTTCTCCAAGTTTAGGAGTATACTTTGGTGGTCTTGATGTTAAGGAAAAATTTTATTTACATTAGAAATATTAGACTTAGCTTCTGATCTTCTAACATGGTGAACTGACCAACATTGAAATCTTTGGATTTTATTTCTGATGTTACTAACAAGCATTCCATTACAAATCCACGACTCTTCAGCTTTTGTAATGGCTTGAATAACTTGAAGAGCTCTCGAGTTTGATGTTTGTTAAGCCCAACTCAAACCCAAAAATGGTTGCTT
>NW_023355813.1:0-885 GCF_001411555.2 Juglans regia
TGTGCCATTCAAATCTTTCCGGAGCTAGAGTGCACAAAAAATTAATCGGAACCAAATCGATGGGCGCATCAACTGGCGCAACGGGCCGCAACAAACAATACGTTTGGCTGCATGCTATAAAATAGATATTTGATCCCCAAGTATTGTACCTTTCCAAGGAGGCAGGAACTCAACAAACCTACGAACATTGCTATACGAAGAAGAAAAATAAATGCAGCAATGAGTGGAGAGTTTTGAAATGGTTAGAAAATGGTATAGATATAACTCTGCAAATGTCATCTTCAATAGGTAAAGGATAAAGTTGACCAAGTAAAGTATGATCTTTAACATATACGTGTCACTTGTCACGCACTTTTTCTTCCTCGTGACAATTCATTCATTGGATACAAACAATATTAATCAAACTATGATAAAATTTTCTTATTCGCCTTTCTATAAGGGATTTTAAAAAAGAGTCAAAAGACCAAAATTAAATAATTCTAAAATAAAATGAGAACGATAATTATATAGAAAAAAAAAGGGAATAATAAAAGACCCTATTTATGAATGTTGCTTGGAAGATAAAAATAAGAAATGTTGCTTGTTAGGTCCTCCGTGACCAGTCATATGCTTTAATAATGATAAATATGTGATGTGCCCTCTCTGCAATACAACACTTTTAAGACAATTGAGCACCTGTTTCTAACATACCATTTTTCTAGAGTACTTTATATATGACTGAGTTTTAATCGAGTCGAGCTAACGAGTCGACTCGAGCATAAACGAGCAAACCTTAGTCGAGTCGAATCAAGTTTTGTCAGGTATGTGTCATTTACAATTCGAACGGGTATCTGCTTTCACGAGCGATCTTTTTTTTTCACGAATCGAGTTCAATTCGAGTTTAAC
>NW_023355814.1:0-316 GCF_001411555.2 Juglans regia
CTAGGCTAAATGGTAGTTCAAGAAATCTATATATTATAAGTGTTACGCCTCGTTTGTTTTTATAGATGAAATGAGATGAGATGAGGTGAGTTAAAATTAAAGTTAAAGAGTTGAATAAAATATTATTAAAATATATATATATATATATTTTTATATTATTTTTATTTTAAAATTTAAAAAAAATTGAATTATTTATTTTATAGTAAGAGAATTTGAAAAAATTATAATGATTAGATGAGATAAAATGAGATGAATTAAAATAAATTGTAAAAACAAATGAGACAGTCTACGTATAATCTCCACTCAAGACTATAAA
>NW_023355815.1:0-1822 GCF_001411555.2 Juglans regia
GCATAATTGAAATTATGTTGCAGATGAGATGAGATGAGTTGAGTAAAGTTAAAAGTTGAATAAAATATTGTTAGAATATATTTTTTTAATATTATTTTTATTTTAAAATTTGAAAAAATTAAATTATTTATTTTATTTTATCTAAAAAATTAAAAAAATTATAATAATTAAATGAGATGAAATGAAATGAATTGAGAAAATGGTGAAAACAAACTATGCATTAAACTTTAAAATCGGAACTCGTTTATTGGTCTCTGGCAGGTTTGGGGAGTGGGATGAGACACAAAATTCTCATCTCATCATTACATATTTTTTCAAATCTCTATACAAAATATAATAAAGAATTCAACTTTTTCAAATTTCAATTCAACTTTTTCAAATCCCAATACAATAATAATACTAAAATATAATATTTTAAATACTAAAACAAAACACAAAATTTTCATCTCACTCTCAAAACCTGCCCGTTGGATAGCTTTTGCAATCTTTTAAGGCCATTTATGTTGGTTTGCTAGTTCGAAATTGGAGGGGCCTTATAATGTAAATTGGGCTGTTTTGCACTGTAGTTCTCTCTCTTTTCTCTTACAATCCAAATTGCCTAAGAAGTACCGATCGAATCCCATTACCGTCAAGGAGTTTCCAGGGAGGAAGAGGATCCCATCATCTAGAATAATTATACTTATCGAAAATAAAATAATAAATAAATAAAATATTTTTTTTTTAAATATATAAAGTGTGTGATGTGAGATGATGAGTAGGATCCCTCAACATCTTTTTTTTGTTTTCTTCTTTTTTATGTAAGAAAGGAAAAACGTCAAGATTAAGAGTTTTCAAGTTGAATTCTAGTAGGGAAGAAAAAATATTATGATAATAAGGATGAAATGTTTAACCAAACTAATATCTAATAGTTCTAAGACCGTTGAATAATAGTTGAACCTTTAACCCTCTAGATCAAGAATTTTAATATGAGTAACATCCCTCCTTAGAGCACTGGCATTGGATTATCTAAATGTCAATGAAATGTAAAATTTGATTCAATTTACATAAAAATATCTGCATTGGATTATTCAAATACAAAAATATATGACTTTGAGCTACAGTATATCATACTCGGTATATCATACTCGACGGTCATATATGCAAGACTACTGTACAAATACCAAATCTTATTTTTATTCAATAAAACTCAACGCCGGTTTCTTTCCCTCGAAATTCTTTTTCCCAAGGACCCAAACCGAGCTTCCTTCTTCTCTCATCTTCACCATTTTCGTTCATGCTCCCCCTGATCATGCAAATCCTCTCCATCAGGGAATAAAATCCCCTGATTTTTCCTTACAAATTAGGGCTTTGTATTCCCAGTCTCTCACCGCTCTTGATATGAACCCGCGGGAATGAAATCCCTTGAAACCACAATCAATTTGAAAACTCCCCAAGAAAGCCAAAATCAAGTCAATGGATGGAGAACCTAGACCCGATGAGAACTCGTTTCAAGAACCTAGATTATATTAAAATCTAGACCCGTTGAAGAACCCGTCTCAAGAACCCAGATTACAAAGGAGGAACGCCTCAAAGGTTGTGATTTACCTTTGATAAGTTCAAAAGTTCAATTACGAACAAGAGGAGTAAAACTCAACTCACAATGAATAAATTCATCAAATTTCATAAACTTCATAATCTGATTAAAATGAGGCTACATATAGTATTTAAAGCAAAACCTAATGAAACCCTAGCCAAAATAAACCCCCATCTTCCAAAAGTGCCCCTGGATGAACAGTGCCTCGGCTACAGTGCCGCGCTACAGTAACTCGGCTACAGTAACCCT
>NW_023355816.1:0-1986 GCF_001411555.2 Juglans regia
GTTTTAAATTTTATTCCGTTCAAGTCATTCCGATCGGAATTTTCTGTTCTGGTGTAGTATCCGATACACTATACCTCTTTATTCCGTTTCGCTCCAAATTTAAGCCCATTTCAGTTTGTTTCAACCATTCCGGTCAAATTCCGGGCCATTTTTGGCTTGAACTGGCATTTCAGGTGCTATTTCGTTTCGGACTATTTTTGTAATTTTTTTATGCTTGGATGATATTTTTATAAATTTTAAATCTATATAGTATTTAATTAATTATAGAATATAAAATTTATTTATATAATTTTAATTTTCTTTTGTAAATTTAAATATGTCCAATCATTCTTTTTTTTAAATATCATTACTTTTAATAATTTCTTTATTTTTTCTTCTTTGTTTTTTGTGTCTCAACTCAAGTTTGTTGTATATTTATTTTATAAATTTTCAATTCTTTCATATAGATATATATAAACACATATACATGATACAAACTTACATATACATGTATTTATTCTATTAATTGTTAATTTATATATACATATAAATATTTATATATAATAGATAGTTAATCCCGAAACATACCGGAACGCACCTGTATGAAATATTTCATTCTAGTACTTGAATCAAAATGATTAGCGAAACATAATTTAAAACATTGAGCAAAATTCTTAATAACAAAAGACTTTCTTCAAAGCATGTAGTATGAACCATAGTGGGGATATAGTGGATGCTGTGAAAAGAAAAATAACCAAAAAAACAAGTTGAGGTCAGAGATGGATACCCAACAAGGCCCATCCAATTGCACAAAATGACGAAAAGGCGCAGGCAAAACAAAATGTTCCACATCTAGCGCCATAATAATGGGTACGCTCACATGTCGACGACAATGATTAATATTTCCCTGTCGTCGAGCCGTTGACACTTCCACGTGCTAATCGTGGCCTACTTGCCGTATATTAATTTAATTTATATATTCATAAAATAATATGAATATTTCAGATTTATTTTATTATAAAAAGAATTTTATAATTAAACTTAAAATAAATATAAATAGAAGTCACTATTGAAAGCATCTATTTTGTACACATAATATGGCATCATCTAGACTACACATCTCTCCAAGTGAGTATTAGAAACAATCAATTAGAAGCAGTCATGCAATAAATGTAAAGTGTACACTGCTATAATAGCTTCTCTCTAACGTTACTCATCTATTTGGTCATAAATTCACACTTTCATATATAGCCATTATTGAACTTATTAAATGAATCAATTATTCTCATACAGTTGTTTAGCAGCTTACGAATTTTTATAAAAACTAAATTAATGCTTAATAATTACTGTATATACTCTTGAAATGAGCTGTAAATTAAGATATCGTGGATTTAAATGATTTAATTCCGTCTTAAAATTCTTCTTAATTTACCTAATAGCTAATTCTGATAAATGAGGTTATTCTTCTAACTTTACTTTCAAAAATAAATTCTAAAGACCTTATTATAATTTATGGAAGAAAGAGAAATATTTCTCTATATATAAAAAAAAAATTGCATATGGATTTAATTTAATATGGTAAATTAGAGTATAAATCACTTTTTATTATAAAATAAATCTGATATATCATATTAACTACTTTAATTTATAAATTTACTTTTATTAATTTCTTTATGAATCTAGGCATTCCTGTTAAAAAAAAAGCTATAACAGTAATATTTTTCCCTATAACTTACTTTATCTTGTATTTTGTTCCTCCTTTCTAAGATACAAAATGGATTTTATCCGTGAGTTCTTAATGAGTAGTATTACATATAGTTATAGAGTATGTAAGTACTATATAGTTATTTTGGAAAAGAATAAGATTTATTATTAAAAAATTAGTTTATTTTTATGTAAATCTCATATTTATTTATTTATTTTTAAAATAATTATAATGTACTTACACATTCACGATTATAACTACCATTTCTCTCTCCTAATATATTGGTTGGATGTGAATTTATG
>NW_023355817.1:0-562 GCF_001411555.2 Juglans regia
AGTGAGATTGGATCTCAAACTTATCTCAACTCATCATTACAATTTTTTTAAATTTTAATATAAAATATAATAAATAATTCAACTTTTTCAAATCTCAAAATAATAATAATATTAAAAAATAATATTCTAACAATATTTTATCATCTCAACTCAACTCAACTCAACTCACTTCAACGTCCAAACACAACCAATCGGCACCCCACCTCTCTCTCGTCACACGTTCGTGCCCTTCTTCCCAAACTACTGTAAGCTCCTTCCCACAGTGACTTCTCTGTTCTTCAACAGCAGCACACAGCTATAAGGGATTCCTGTTCCGTCATCCTCTCCTCATCGATGCAAGCACCATTGTTCATCACAGAGTGGCCACCATCGACCGTTACGCGTGGTGTTAGGTTTGAAACCGTGCTCCTGCAATCCGCGGGCTCGAATAGTGGTGCGAATCTCTGCAAAGTAATTGCACTATCTGAACCTGTGCTCTTCCTAATGCAGTCAAAAGTGTTCCATAGTAAGCGAATCTCTTCACATTTATTTTCTGGCTCCTCTGCCATCTGCAAGTGCCTTT
>NW_023355818.1:0-326 GCF_001411555.2 Juglans regia
TTGTATATATTTATATACAATATATTTATACAAATTACTTATATAAATATTATAAATTATAAATTTTTATATTAAAATGGGGAGGAGTGTGGAGCGGGGGGCGGAGGGTGGGGGGCGGGGTAGGGCCCTGCAAGGGTCAATCTGCCCCCGCCCTGGCATGGGCAGTGCGGGGTAGCCCGCCCACCCGCCCATGCGAGGGCGGGGCGATCGGGGGCAGGGTAGCGGGGGGCGGGGCCTCGCTGCCCACCCCTAGTATTATATATGGTATAAATATATTTGATATTTAGATATATATTTGATATTGTTTGGGGGTAATAATATTGTTT
>NW_023355819.1:0-378 GCF_001411555.2 Juglans regia
GTCTCAGTTTTAATTATGAGGTGGTCTATACATATTCCTTTGCAAATATGATACTTTATTACTCTTGGATCATGCTTTATTTTTTTTTAAGTTGAAGAAAGTTCAAAAGTTTATATGTAAACACTACGGCAAACACTTCAAAATACTCCAATTTCTATGTGCCAAAATACATCTAAACTCATCTTTTTAAGTCAACTCTAACATTCAAAACACCTAAATCTCAAATTATTAAATTCATCTCAACTCAAACATCTTTACACGTGGGTTCCACAATCTTTTTCAACTTCTCATAAATACATCTAAACTTATCTTAACTTCTTTACACTCTACCATCTTAATTCACTACTATTCATAAAGTACTCAACTCATTTCAACATA
>NW_023355820.1:0-206 GCF_001411555.2 Juglans regia
GTGCTAACCTCGCTGTGCATGCCACGGGGCTGTCAAGGCAGGCCATGGGGCGTGCCATGGGGCTGTCAAGGCAAGCCATGGGGCATGCCCGCGGGGCTGTCAAGGCATGCCATGGGGCTGTCAAGTCAGGCTGTCAAGTCAGGCCATGGGCTTTGCCATGGGGCTGTGAAGGCAAGCCATGGGGCGTGCACGCGGGGCTGTCGAGG
>NW_023355821.1:0-981 GCF_001411555.2 Juglans regia
ATATATATTATGTGAGAAATTAATTAACATCCAATAAGATCATGCATATGCATCTCCGTGCGTATCTGCTTGATTATATTATATAATTCATGCATGTTTTTCTTTTACACATATATAGTACTTTCTCGCGGAACTCAAACCTTGTTAGCAAGCTTTTTTTTTTTTTTTTTTTTTTTTTTTTTTTTTTTTTTTAAATCTCAAAATAATAATAATATTAAAAAATAATATTTTAAATTTTTATCTAAAATTAAAAATTCTCATTCCCACCTCACTCGTGGTAGAAATAAAATAATATATATATATATATGTATATGTATTTTTTTTAGGGTATTAATAGTGTTACCAACTTACCAAGAGTTTAACGTGGGATATATATCTCGGTCAGTCATTTAAGGACTTGCTTGGATGGTGATCACATTAAATAAAATGATATTGATGATTTGTAAATAATAGTGAAATAGTTTGAATTTATAAGATGTTTTATAGAATTTTAAGAAATGAGAGAGAAAAAGTTGAATAAAAATATTATAAAATTAAATTATTATTATAATATAATTTTATTTATGAATTTGAAAAAGTTAAATTATTTTTTATATTTTGTTTGAAAGTTTGAAAAAATAATAATAATCAAGTAATAATTAGATAAAAAATTGAAAACCGTTTAAAATTAAAAAAATGTTTATATTTATAGTGTAATTTGGATATTGAGATGGAATCAGGGTCTTCAATCCAAAACGAGACCTATGTACTACTGTACGTTCTTGTCTAAGAAATATACGAGTACTAATATTATATATATATATATATATATATATATATATAAAAGCTCTCCAAAATGATTTATATATAAATATATATATAGACGACCATGATCAATTTTGTAATTTTCAAGACTTTTGATCAGGCCATTCATATATTATAGGTAGCGACCGATCGATCGAAGTTCTTATCATCATCATCATGTGTAACATGCATGCAGAA
>NW_023355822.1:0-1410 GCF_001411555.2 Juglans regia
AATAAAATTTTAGGGGATTTTTAATACTATCCACGACTTGAAGACCGGTGATAAAACTCCACAACCATATTGCTTGATTGGATGTCTCATAGCAAGCAATAAACTCTGCTTCCATAGTAGAAGAAGCTGTACGCGTTTGTTTGACTCTTTTCCATGACATAGCTCATTCAGCCAACATGAAAACATAACCTCAAGTGGATCTCCTACAATCAAGGCAACTAGCAAAATCGAAGTCTAAGAACCCAATAATGTCTAAATGTTCTGACTTCCGATACATGAGCATATAGTCTTTTGTTTTTTGCAAGTACCATGTTACCCTTTTAGCAGCTTTCCAGTGATCCATGCCTCAATTGCATAAATATCTGTCAAGCATCCCAAATGCATACACAATATTTGAGCGTGTGTAAACCTAAGCATACATGAGGCTCCCTACAACTAATGCATTGGGATATCCTCCATTTGTTTCTTTTCAATATTGTTATTTAGGCAATGGAGCAAATTTAATCTGTCGCCTTTTGCAATGGGTGCATCCCAAATGCACAATTTTGCATGCCAAACCTATTGAGTATTTTCTCGATATATGCCCTCTGTGATAAGCCAAATGTACTACGTGATCTATCACGATGAATCTGTATGCCTATCACAAAAGATGTCTCACTAATATCTTTCATTTCAAAGTGTTTCGAAATAAATTTATTAGTTTTATGTAACAAGCCTAAGATACTACTTGCCAGTAGAATGTCATCAACATATAACACCAAAAATATAAATTTGCTCACACTCATTTTATGATAAATATATTGATTCATAACATTTTCTTTAAAACCAAAAGAAGAAATTACTCGATCAAACTTTCGATACCATTGGCGAGATATCTGCTTTAAACCATAGATGAATTTCTTTAATTTGCAAACCAATGACTTGATTCAACAATCTCAAAGCCCTCTAGTTGCATCAAATATATTGTTTCCTCAATGTCACCATTGAGAAAAGTATTATTTACATCAATCTGATGAAACTCTAAGTCACAATGAGTTACAAGTGTCATAATGACTCTAAAAGTGTTCGTTTATGGAATTAGAGAGAAAATCTCTTTACAGTCAATGGCTTCCTTTTGAGTATAATCTTTTGCAACTAAACGTGCTTTATATCTCCCGACATTGCCTGTAGAATCTTGTTTGGTTTTGAAAACTCATTTACAACCAATTGGTTTAGTACTGTTAGGCAATTCAACAAGGTCCTAAACATCATTGTCCTTCATAGACTTCAACTCATCTAGCATTGCACCCATCTACTTTTGGGAGTTAACACATTGTTTTGTTTGATTGAAAGAGATTAGATCATCTTCCAACCCTATATCAAACTCATATTCTTAAAGATAAACAATGTAATCATCTGGAAGTCCTGATC
>NW_023355823.1:0-450 GCF_001411555.2 Juglans regia
AACGCCCCAATGAAAAGCTCAAACCACATGACCTATATTCTAAAAGGACTAGTCAACGATACAATTGGAGCCTCATTGAAACCTTATAAAGAGCAAGAACTTCTCATTTCCAAACAGTGTAGGATCTCATACACCACCTACCCTTATCCATATCATATGGGGTATCACAATCTACCCCCCTTAAATTCCCGACGCCCTCATCGGGCCTGTCCATTAAAGGTGGCACGACTCAAGTCCCACATTTCTGGTTGGAATAGGCTCTGATACCATTTGTAACGCCCAAATGAAAGGCCCAAACCACATGGCCTATACTCTAAAAAGACTAGTCAACGATACAATTGGAGCCTCATTGAAACCTTATAAAGAGTAAGAACTTCTTCTTTCTAAACAATGTGGAATTCCATACACCACCTACCTTTATCCATATCATATGGGGTATCACATAGTTTG
>NW_023355824.1:0-451 GCF_001411555.2 Juglans regia
GGTTGTTAAGCACGATTGAGTGATCTTTCATTGATCATAAATGCAAGTCCTTATCCTCCTTAATTACGTGATTACAATGGCTTCCTTTTTTTTTTGTACAATAATTACCAAATTACCAAGAAGGGAGAAACATCCAAAACTCTATTCTACATGATTGATCCACCGTCCATACGAAGTTAGCATGCAAGTCCGAAATTATAATTTGCACATTTTTTACTTTTCAATACTATCATGCTGTTCAGATGCATGCATGCAGTATCCTATGCTCCGTCTCCACTGCACTACAAGAAAAACGAGTTTTTGTGGCCATTTAATTATGGCGAAAAGGTTATTTATGACCAAAATAGACTCATTTTAACTGTAAATAGTCATTTCGCTGGAATTAATTGGCCATAAATAAGCAGTTTTCTTGTAGTACCGGCGCGTTCTGGCCTCTGAAAGGCTGTGCCCA
>NW_023355825.1:0-248 GCF_001411555.2 Juglans regia
AAAATTATGATTTTTATTCAGACTCTGTTTAGATTCGAAAATTGTTTTATCTCGTCCCATCCTATTCTATCTCATTATTATAATTTTTTTAAATTTTTACATAAAATATAATAAATAATTTAATTTTTTTAAATTATAATTTAATTTTTTTTAATTTTAAAATAATAATAAAATTAAAAAATAATTTTTTAATAATAAATTTTTTTAACTTTTATCTAAAATTATCTCCCCCATCAATCCAAACCAGA
>NW_023355826.1:0-356 GCF_001411555.2 Juglans regia
TGCTCTTTGGGCTCTATGAGAAGGCCCCACTTCGGTTGGTGGTTTTTTTTCCTTGTAGTCCAAAGGCCTATGCCAATTTTGTGGGATTTTTTTTAATCACGTTTATTTTTAGAAATCAAATAAGATGTAATAAGATTAAAATTAAAAATTAAATAAAATATTATTAAAATATATTTTTTAAATATTATTTTTATTTTTGAATTTAAAAAAAATAAATTTTTTATTTTATTTTGTATGAAAATTTTAAAAAATTATAATAATTATATGAGATGAATTAAATAGAAATGATATGTGAAAATAAAAAAAGGTTTAATTTTCTCATTTACTCCATAATTTGTGTTTATAGATATATATAT
>NW_023355827.1:0-601 GCF_001411555.2 Juglans regia
GAGAGAGAGAGAGAAAAAAAAAAAAAAAAAAAAAGAATAGTTGATTACACAACATGAACAGCAGCACGAGTATCCATTACCAAATAAATCAATTCACAGCTTTGGGTAGCACTCAACGTTTTTAATTTCGTACCGTACCGGCCGGTACGGTCGAAATTTTTCTTTTCGACCGTCCGGCAGGTACAAGTATTATATCTGTTCCGTACCGGTTAAAATACCGGTCAGTACCGGTCATTTCGGATTAAATTTCGACCTGTACCGGCCTATATTTCGGTCGATACCGGCCGGTACCGGCCGATATTTCGGCCTGTATTTTTTTTTTTTTCGTTTTTTCAAACTACAAACTTATTTTTTAACTCCTAATTTAGACTAGATTTTTTATAATTTATATATATATATATTTATATATAATTTATTTATATATAGACTATTATTTTGAAATATAATTTATATATATATTTATATATATAATTTATTTATATATCGACTATCTCGAAATGTGATTCCGAAACGTTATTTCGAAGCGGTACTGGTATCGAAATATTTCATTCCAGTACCTTAACTAGTACGACGTCCAGTACGATATTCAAAACATTGGTAT
>NW_023355828.1:0-555 GCF_001411555.2 Juglans regia
CACGAGGTATCAAAGTAGCATTTTCCTTCTAACAATATCCTGTCAGAGGGTCCGTTTGTTTTCAGAGATGAGATGAGATGAGTTGAGATTAAAGTTAAAAAGTTGAATAAAATATTGTTAAAATATATTTTTTAATATTATTGTTGTTTTGGGATTTGAAAAAGTTGAATTGTTTATTTTATTTTGTGGGAATTTGAGAAAGTTGTAATGATGAGGTGAGGTGAGGTGAGGTGAGATGTTTTTGGAAAACAAACAAGGCCTAAAAGCTCCGGTGATGGATTTTCCCTCAAGAGTGCGATTAGGCAGCTCAGCCTGCCAACAGTGCGAGTTAGAAATTGGAAAAATTCTATTCTTAAGCCTCATACACCACACACCATCATTTTTATGATTTTTTTAATTTTATTCTCTTATTAAATATGTGGTATATGAATTATAAATAAAATAATTCAATTATTTTAAGAATAATAAAACAAAAAAAAACTTTAAAAAAAAAAAAAAAAAATTATGGTGTGTGGTGTATGGACTTATGAATAGCAATGCTCTAGAAATTGGCTT
>NW_023355829.1:0-336 GCF_001411555.2 Juglans regia
ATAAATTATAATAAGAAATTATTTCATATATGAATATATATGTTATATATAAAATTTCACATAAAAATTTATAATTATACATTATATATAAAACTTATATATTAATATTTAATATATATAAAATATTTTGTATAAAATTTATATATAAAAATATTATTTTTTATTTTTTTTAATCAACCGGTCCGGTCCAAAAAATTCCGGAACCGGAACCGGACCGGAACCGGCCGGCTTTTACGTTTTAAAAACCGGTTCCGGACCGGACCGGTTCAAAACCAGTAAAACCGATCCGGTTCGGTCCGGTCCGGTCCGGTTTTCCGGTTTGAGTTTACACCCCTA
>NW_023355830.1:0-340 GCF_001411555.2 Juglans regia
CCAACTACATAAAAAACGTGATTCTCCACCCGTCATTCTCAACTACCTCATCCACCATCTCCATTCTGTGCAGACAAATCCTTGCTCCTTACTTGACCAACATCGCCGTGGAGAATGCACAATCTCAGTCTCCAGATGGCTTCCCACTTGAGTTTCCTTTTCCTCTATCAGGCCGATAGATCTTGGTACCACCCTCTCCTCCCGAGCCCTTCCTCATTCGTCGAAAAACTCCCATTAGGATCGCCTCCCTCCGTCTTGGTACCACCCTCTCCTCTGAGCCCTTCCTCGTCAAAAAACTCCCATTAGGATCGCCTCCGTCGCACCCTCTGTGGACAAACAA
>NW_023355831.1:0-209 GCF_001411555.2 Juglans regia
TGTGAACTGCCCCTGGATTTCCCCTTATTCTTATCTGACCCCCTGTCATTTGATCTCCCCCTGCTGGAGGCCCCCTTAACAAACAAGCCACTAGCTTGTTCATTTGTGTTCTTCACACTCAATTTATTTCTCAACTCCTTAGAATTCAAAGCAGACTTTACATCTACCAAGGAAATTGAATTTCTACCATATAACATGGAATTTACAAA
>NW_023355832.1:0-1128 GCF_001411555.2 Juglans regia
TCCGAGTTTGACTAGTAATAAGATCTTTAAGAGTACGTTTAGGTAGTGAGAAGTGTTGAGAATGTTTGTAAATAGTAGTAAAAAAATAATGAAAAAGTAATAATAAAATATTGAATAGTAGTAAAAAGTAAGTGAAAAGTAATAAATAGTAGAAAAGTAGGTAAAAAGTAATAATAAAGTAAAGAATAGTAGTGAGAGTACTCTCACTTGCCAAACATAGCCTAAATCTCAAGAGATTGAGATATAAACGAAATTGATGTGAATCTGAAGCCACAAAATGCAAAGAGAAAGCGAGAGTGAGAGGATCTAACAAGTAATAGGGTAAGTCGACAACATCACTGCGTGGATCTTGTTGGCTCTAGCTGTGGCACTTGCGGGTGACGGTAAAATGGACATTTTTTGCAGAGCATCCGATATGGGTTTTATGGAGATTCCTGGATGGTGCTTGGACCGAGCTCCTCACTGTTGATGCAAGCAAGCCTTTCTTTTCTTCTTCAATTTAATATTTGGTTCGGTCGTGTATTAAAGTAGCGGTGTTCAGGAATTTGGTAAAGTGGTGGGTCTCACCAATTATTGAAAAATATTTTTAATTATTAGGTGGAAAATATTATGAATATATTAAAAATAAGTAATATCTATTATTAATTTAAAAACTCATAAATATTTGGACTTTTTCAAAATATATTTTTATATTATTATATTATGACCTATTTATTATGATATATTTTATAAAATTCGAAATATTTTTTTTAATTATATATTAAAATAAAATAAATAATTCTAATAAATAATTATATATATTAAAAATGTGATAAGTAGTATTACTATAGCGGTATTGTAGAAGTAGATGAAATTTTGTAGTGTATCAACTCTAGAAATATTGTATAATTACTGTAGTAATAGTTGAAAAATCAAAGATGAGATAAGATTTTGTTTTGGGTAATTCTATGCATCAGCCTACACACTTCACACACCATGCATTCAAAATTTTTTTTTTTTTTTTTAAACTTCAATACACTAAGTGTGTTGAGTGTGTGATGAATAGTAAGCTGATACAAATATTTTTCCCTTTGTTTTCTACCGTTGGAAAAATCAAAGATGAAAGATGAATTACAGCTCAGAGATAGT
>NW_023355833.1:0-204 GCF_001411555.2 Juglans regia
CACTATAATATATAAATAAAAAATAAAATCATTATAATATATAAATAAAAAATAAAATCACTATAATATATAAATAAAAAATAAATCTCTATAATATATAAATAAAAAATATTTATCATTATTATATATAAATAAAAAATAAAATCGCTATAATATATAATAGAGACAATGGTGTTAAAAGATAATATCATAAAAGATCACAAT
>NW_023355834.1:0-1005 GCF_001411555.2 Juglans regia
TATGGCACGATTTCAACCCACACGAAATTTTGAGGATAAGAGCGTTACCTGGCTTAGCTTGCCTTCCAAGATGCAAAACTAAGTATCAAACAAGGAAATGGAAGAGGAATTTCGAAAAGAAAATGAGAAGAAAACCCTAAACCAGATACCAAATTTTACCAACGAGCATAATAGAACAGAAATTTCGAAAAAGCTGAAATCTACGACAGCAAAGTAGAAGAATTAATAGGTTTAACCCACTAACCTTTCTGCTCGAGTTGCAATGGAGAGAGTGAGATCTGCGAGAGTCAGCTGCGATGGAGAGAGCTGCGATGGAGGAGAGCGGCTGCGAGAGAGAGTGTCGACTCGAGCGGGTATTCCGTGAGATTTTAGATTAAATCGGGTAAACGGGTAATACCCGTTTAAAAACGAATCGGGTAACGGGTATTCCGTTTCCGCTTTAAAACACAACTGGGTCGGATAAATCGGGTCGTATAAATCGAATCGGGTCGGATCGGGTCGAGTATTCGGTGTTTTTGTTCACCCCTACATATGTTAAAGAAATGCTGGTGGGAACACCTAGGGCTGGGCTCCGACCCCGACGGAGTCAGAGTGCTCGTTTCCGACCTTCGACTCCGACAAGAGTCGGAGCCAAATTGGAGCTCCGACTCCGACTTCGAACTGGAGTCGGAGTCCGACTCCGATCGAAGGTCGGAGCTCCGACCTCCTATAGGAGCTCCGACATAAGATCGGAGCTCGACGTGCGCTCGACGTAGCGCTTGAGCGAACCTCCCGCTCGACTTTCGCTCGAGCGAACCTCTCTGGAAGAGGTTCGCTTAACTTCCGCTCGACCTGTCGCTCGAGCAGAACTCTTCCAGAGAGGTTCGCTCGACTTCCGCTCGACATGTCGCTCGAGCCAATGTTCAATACAATGTGTGCTCGACTTGCCCTCGGCACCTCGCTCGAGCGCAAGTGTACAATAAAAAAAATTTCGGAGTCGGAATCGGAGCTTCTTGGAGCTCCGAC
>NW_023355835.1:0-1697 GCF_001411555.2 Juglans regia
AAGACAACGTACGCCTATCATGAGCTAACCCATGTTGAACCATAGCCCCTCCCTTGGTTAGTTAACTAAAAAAAATTGTAAGTAAAATAAAAATTTTATAAATCTAATAAATATGCGTAGCCAAAGTACACAACAAAATAAAGAAAAAATTGATGGAATAAAAATATAGTACACATCTCCCAATTGATGTGAATAAACATACATAATCTTCAAAAATAAAAAATAAAAAAAGACAAAAATTTTATCAAATATCAAAGTACAGGCAAGTTGTTGAGAGAGAACAGATGACGTATACCTCAATCCATTTCTTCCGAAAGTCTTCACCGCATGCTCTTTGTTCAGGAAATACAGGTTTGGTTAACAGTGAACCAGAAAGAGGCACATCATAAACCTGACCAGCCTGCAGAGGAAGAACATCATATGATCTTAATTATTGAAGATGATGTTTCATGGGTTTTTTTGTGAAAATTGTGTGTCCCATTAAAAATAACTTTGTATGGATAAATTAGCTAGTGAGAAATGTTTCGGTAGAATTTTATTATTATTATTATTATTATTATTCTAAGAGTTTATTCTAAAATATTAAAAACTTTTATTTACATGCTACCATCGTTTCAGGCCCAAATCTGGGCCACCCTCAGAAGTGCCCCACCTAAGGGGTGAACAACAAGGGCTACCCACTGGGTGGCTTAAGGTCGGTATGGGAAGCTAGTATGAATATTTGACTTTATATATGAATATTATAATTTTATAAATTTTATTAAAATTTGTTTGAATATAAATAAGTTGAGATATGTGTTTAAATATACGAAATAAATTGATATGAGTTTTAACTTTTTATGTAAAATTAAAAACATAACAAGTTTCATCAATAATTAATTTGGAATGAGTTAAACTCACTCCAACAACCAAACATTTTATCAATGTATTAGTTATATATTTTAGGGATATAAAAATTACTTTTGAGGAAAATATAATGTATGTTGGCACAAGCACTACTTAACACAAGTTTTTAGTACTGCAAAATTGTGAGGTTTGGAGAGTAAGTTTATTTGAGTTGTGCTGAGTTGAAATGAGATAAAAATTGAAAGTTAAATAAAATAATATTAGAATATTATATTTTAATGTTATTTTTATTTTTTATTTTAAAAAAATTAAATTATTTATTATATTTTATTTGAATGTACGGAAAAATTTAGATAAGATAAAATAAATTCCAAACAAGTCCGTACGTTAAATACTTGAGAGTTTTGTAGTTAAGTAGAAAATGTGTTCAGACTAATTTGAATATATATATATATATATATATATATATATCAAATACAAGTCCGTTCTCCCATCACTTTTTCTTTTGCTTATCACTCTCTCACTCCCTCTTGGTTGCTCTCTTTTTTTTTTTTTTTTTTTCCTCTCGTGCTCATCCCAACTCGACAGCATCTTCGCCACACTCCTACTCCCCAGCCGCACCACCACTGTCCCTCCAGCCAGCCCCGTCGCGCCTCACTCCTCGATGCGTGCCTCGGTTTCCCTTGGGTAAGTTCCTGTCGGCGCATATGTATTAATCCCGTGTGTTATTTGTCTGGCATATACTTATAAGTTATATATATGTACTTTATTATATATTATATATATGGAAAGTTTTAACCTAGGTTGGGTACTTACTAGTTTTGACCTAATATATATATATATATAAGGAG
>NW_023355836.1:0-551 GCF_001411555.2 Juglans regia
TAGGATGTATTAGGGGTGTGCAAAATTCCGAAAATTCCGACTCCGTCTGGCTTCCGCTCCGACTCCGACTCCGACTCCGACTCCGACTCCGACTGAGTCATCGGAATTTGGAGTCGGAATTCGGAGTAGCTCCGTCTGGTGTCGAGCGCAAGTCGAGCATACGTTGTATTGAACATTGGCTCGAGCGACATGTCGAGCAGAAGTCGAGCGAAAAAGAGGTTCGCTCGAGCGACATGTCGAGCGGAAGTCGAGCGAACCTCTCTGGAAGAGTTTTGCTCGAGCGACATGTCGAGCGGAAGTCGAGCTCCGATCTTATGTCGGAGCTCCTATAGGAGGTCGGAGCTCCGATAGGAGGTCGGAGCTCCGACCTCCGATCGGAGTCGGACTCCGACTCTAGTTCGGAGTCGGAGTCGGAGCTCCAATTTGGCTCCGACTCTTGTCGGAGTCGGAGGTCGGAAACGAGCACTCCGACTCCGTCGGAGTTGGAGCCCAGCCCTAGGATGTATACACGAGAGCACTTATCTAGAAATAAAAAAAGAAAAAAGAAATCA
>NW_023355837.1:0-4056 GCF_001411555.2 Juglans regia
GGCTTTTTTGGTGTTTTATAACCTAGTTTACTCCACCTGGTTGTTGGCGGGAGCTGAAGATATGATCTTTTGGTGCCCTTCTAAGATAGGGAAGTTCTCAGTCCGTTTCTTCTACAAAGCTATGGCAATACATGGTGCAAATTCATTCCCATGGAAGAGTATTTGGGAGACAAAGGCGCCCCTAAAGGCAAAGTTTTTTGTATGGACAGCTTCCTTGGGGAAGATCCTCACTCTAGACAATCTAAGGAAACGTCGAATCATAGTCTTGGATTGGTGTTGTATGTGTAAAACGAGTGGAGAGTTAGTTGACCATCTACTACTTCATTGTGAGATTGTTAGGACATTGTGGAATGAAGTTTTTGATTTGGTGGGATTAGCTTGGGTGATGTCAAGACGGGTAGTGGACCTCCTTGCTTCTTGGAAAGCCATCCAGGGTAACTCTTAGATTGCCTCTATTTGGAAGATGGTTCCAATATGCTTATGGTGGTGTATTTGGAGGGAGAGGAACGAAAGAAGTTTTGTGCGGTCAACGGAGGAGCTTAGAAGTCTATTTTTCAATACTTTACTCTATTTGTCGATTGTAATTGATTTTCATGGCTTGTCATTTCATGATTTCCTTGTATCTCTATATTAAGCATGCATAGGCATTGCTCTTGTATATGTCCCGTATATTTAGGCTTTTATCTATTCTTTTGATCAATAAAATCTTGTTTATTGATAAGAAAAAATCAATTCTAGAAAGTGTAGAAAGAGCTTTTTTGTTTCTCTCTCTCTCTCTCTCTCATGAGTCTTTGTTTTCCTTTTTCTGGCGATCCTCGCCGGAATTAGCCATTTCTTTTCTTCCTTTTAGCCTCTTAACCATTCTATACTCTTTTTCTCTTTTCTTCCTTATCTCGTGATGAGTTTTGGTAGGAAGTTTCTCATTGACTCTAGGATTGTGATACCCCCCATATGATGTGCAAGGATAAGTGGTGTATGAGATCCCACATTGCTTGGGAATGATAAATTCTTGCTCTTTATAATGTTCCATTGGGCACCAATTGTATTATTGACTAGTCATTTTGGAGTATAGGCCATGTGATTTAGGTTTTCCATGGAGCATTACAAATGGTATCAGAGTCTATCTAACTAGAAATGTGGGAATTGAGCCGTGCCACCTACGAAGGAATGACCCGATGAGGATGTCGGGATATTAAGGGGGGGAGATTGTGATAGGGTAGGTGATGTATTGGATCCCACATTACTTGGGAAAGAGAAGTTTTTGCTCTTTATAATGTTCCGAATGAGGCCCCAAATGTATCATTGACTAGTCCTTTTAGAATATAGGTCATGTGGTTTGGGCCTTCCATTGTGGCATTACAAAGATTTTTTATTTTCATCGTGAGAACAACAAGTGGTAGCGGATTACAGAGAAAAGTTGCAAGATTACTAAGTTCATTACTATGGATGTTTATGTCATGGTTGGTTGGCCATTGTGGTCAATGCTTGTGGTGCGTCGGTTGGTCGTCATATTTTTTTAAGTCTAGACGTAATGGGAATCATGTGTTGCTTACCCAGCATTGCCATAACAAATATGGTTGCTTCTTGACGTTGTCTAAATTTTGGAAGGAGGTGAAGCATGGTTTTATCGCCGTCCCAAAAGGATCGAAAGGTGAGGGTTGGAGGCGATTTGCTGCAATGTTGAAAGAGGTAGTTTCCATGTCCTCTGTTTCTGGTTTGAAAAATATAGCAACTTCTTATCGGGTTTCTCCGGAGTTTGAAAGGGTCTTTTGTGGAGGTACTGAAGAAGCCGCCTTCATCTTTGGAGGCACATGGTTGCTTGAAGGGCAAGCGGGATGTTCCTGGGGTGGATGGCAGGGAGGTGGTGCAGCTGGAATTCAATTTCCCCAAGTATGATGCTTGGTTTTCCAAGGGTGTCAAGGGCTAAAGAGGGCATGTCTCTGATGTCCATGCAGAAAACCTTATTTGATATGAGGGAGAAAATTGATTTCATGTTACAATGGGTTGTAATGGGCTTGGGCTTGTTGAAGCATGGAGTGGGTTGAGTTTGGAGAAGTGGGCAAGCAGGTGTTTGATGATGTAGTTGGGCTGGTCTTTATGGGCCCAAATTCGGGTGAGGATAAGAAGGGCACACAAAAGTTGGTCTAAGCTTGGCTAAAGGCCCACTTTGCGTTTGGAGAGAAAAGCCCCGTATTGGGCTTGTTTCGGGGTTATTGGGTTCGGAACTTTCACCCTCCCCCGCAGTGCCACTTGTTGGTTCGCCATTGTCTAGGTTGGCACAAAATTTGTTGCCGAAGCCCATAGATCTCTTGGGTAGTGCGTTGGTGCCAGAAATGACTCTGGAAAGAGAAGATGGGGAATTTCTGCCGAGTCTCGAGTCATGGACAGTGGTGGATGAGCAGGTAGCTATCCCGTCGATGCCTCTAGTTCTGTATGTAATGGGTTCACATTCAATGGACTTTGTTCCATTGGTTGTTCAACCTTTGTTTCCAGTGGAGGCTTTACTGCAATCGGGGATGGACAATGGACAATTAGGGATGGTGCAACAGGATGTTGTTGGGGAGGTTCCTGATGTTTTGAACTTGCAGTTGGTTTTGTGTGAAGGGGATTGTCCTGTTGGGAAAGAAGATGATCCGATTCCTATATGTGCACTTCTTCCTTGTCACACTCCTTCATGTGCTGTGTCAGATTGGGTTTTAAAAAAGGGAGGATACAAGCTTGTGTTGAAATCTCTTGTGATTGTTTCGAAAAATATAAGGCTCTTCTCATAGCCATTGAATCTGGATGCTCCTCGACTGGAGTTAAGAAGATTAGAATGCTCTATTAATTATGATATTAATGAGGGGAGTGGAGGAAAGGTTAGATTGAAAGGGAAGGATTCTCATCTTTTATATGAAGCTTAAGATTCTTTCTTGGAATGTTAGGGGGCTTAATGACCCTAATAAACGCATCTGTCTTTGTTTTGTAATTGGAAGGTTGACATTGTTTGTTTACAAGAAACGAAGTTACGCTTTGCCAATAGATGTTTAATTCATAACTTGTGGGGGTGTTCCTTTGTGAGTTGGGCTTATTTGGTGTCTATGGGAGCTTCGGGAGGTGCTCTTTTGATGTGGATCACAAGGGTGGTGGAGTCTATGGAGGAATCTATAGGGCATTTCTCTGTAGCGTGCTCCTTTAAAAATGTAGTGCATGGGTGGGAGTGGGCCTTCGCGGGTGTTTATGGTCCAAATTCAGATAGGGAAATGAGTCTTTTATGGGAGGAATTGACGCGTTTGTACTCTTTTTGGGACATTCCGTGGTGTATGAGTGAGACTTCAACATTACTCAGTTCCCAAGTAAATGTTCAGGAAATTCTAGTTCTTCCCCAGCAATGGAGGATGAATTCATTTTTGATTTGGACCTCTTGGACCTTTAACTTGTGGAGGGTGTATCTACTTGGTCTAACAGTCGTGGCTGGTCGAGATTGTATCATTTTCTTGTTTCTCCTTTTTGGGAGGCACATTACCCTATGTGTCAAAAGAGATTACCTTGAGTGTGTTCGGACCATTTCCCTATCTTGCTAGACAGTGGTGGCATTCATGAGGGTCATTGATATATTAAGTTTGAAAACATGTGGTTGGGAGTTGATGGCTTTGTTGACAAGGTTAGGAGCTGGTGGTCATCTTATCAGTTCATAGGTACTCCCAGTTTCATTATTGCTAGTAAGCTCAAAGCTTTGAAGCTTGATTTAAAGGAGTGGAAGGCAGAAGTTTTTGGGAATATCAACGGCCAGAAAAATTCACTTATGGAGGAGTTGCAAGTTTTGGAGTATGGGGAGAAGGATTAGGTCCTTTTTGAGGAGGCATTTTTTAGGAAAAAATTTGTGGTGGCTGACCTTGAGAGGGTGTTATTGATGGAGAAAATCTCTTGGCGGAAAAAATCAAGGTCCCTATGGTTTTGGGGGGGGGGGGGGGGGGGAAAATGTACTAAATTTTTTCATAGAATGACTAACTTGCACCGTAGGAACAATGCAATCGAGATGCTCCACTCTGATGGTTGTGTGATCTCATCGCCTCC
>NW_023355838.1:0-813 GCF_001411555.2 Juglans regia
ATCACTGGGTGTTGTTGAAGAAATAGATTTGCCGGAAAACTCTCCTAGATTGGGTCTTTTCTCAAGAATACGTGTTGGTTTGGATTTTATAAATCGTTGTCGAGAGTGAAACACGTTGTCTTAAGCGATGCAACTGCCGTATGGGTTCATTTCAAATACGAAAAATTGCCTAAATTTTGTTACTGTTGTGGAAAGTTAGGGCATGGAGATCGTGACTGTAACTTATGGGTGGAGAATCGAACTATTTATAAAAGGGAGGGGTTTCCTTATGGCGATTGGCTAAGGGCATCGGGTAGTAGTTCCTCCATTCGCAAGAGTACAATTGCTGAGAGCGAAACATGATTCTGAGAGAGTCAAGGTGGGCATGAATGTTGCTGAGGAGGGACTAGCAAGGGGATGGCTATGGATTCTTAGACTAAGGTTCCTGTGGATGACTCATTGGTAGTGGAGAAAGCTGACGACGACATTTTAACAAAGGAAATTTTTAGTGGGTCAGGTCAAAATCTTGTGATGAGTGGCCCAGTTAACTTTTCAGCTGGAGGCCCAATTGAGCTTGGGCCGATTTCTAAAGGCAAATATGTGGATTTTGCTAAAGAAAAACAAAACTATGTTGAAGGCAAGAAAAGGTGCTCCTGTCGACTAGGGCTCCAAGTGAGAATCTCCCTTCTTTGAGACAACAACTGGGAAGACAAGTACGTAGCCAAGATCATGGTGCTTCAGGTAAGTTTTCTTATACACCCTCTAAGTGTACTTCTAAGAATTGTGGTTATTCAAGTATGTGTACATTTGGGGGACCGAAAATGGCAAAATGTA
>NW_023355839.1:0-2995 GCF_001411555.2 Juglans regia
GTAATGCATATCTACATTACAGATAGAAGAATAAAAATAAGTCAGAAGTCAGATGAAAAAAAAAAAGACATTAAAATCTACGCGCTGCTATAGGACGTAAACACCCATATGCAACCATCAAATCCATATGCAAAAATGGAGCATACGAAATCAGCAAATCGGGCAAAATGAACATAGAAAAATCAAGGCTAGGGTTTCGAATGTTACCTTGATACTGGTACATGATCTGAGAGAAGTTCTGAGGAGCTGCTGGAAATGAGTTGTGGGATTTTTTGCGGTAAATATGAATTTAGTCGTCGTGCGAGAGATAGGGAGGGAAGAACCTGAAACACTATCGTGGGAAGGAAAAGAGCCATGAGATACACTAACGGAAGGAAAAGGGAAATGACCGTACAATAGGAAATAATAAAACATTAAAATGAATATGCTATAGTTCCCGACATATATGACTCTAGGGATAAATTTATTATAGCTAATCTTCCAGATGAATTGTGTTTAGTTAATCCAATATAGGCACAATTTATGGACATTCTTGAAAATATAACTTTCACTGGCATTTGGCTAAGCTAATACCAGTGCTCTTAAAAACTCAAAATCTTTCTTTTTTTGAATGTTTGAATAGTGAGTTGAGTTGAGTTGAGATGAGATGAGAGTTGAAAATTAAATAAAATAATATTATTTTATTATTTTATTATGAGATTTGAAAAAGTTGAATTGCTTATTATATTTTGTTTTAAAATTTAGAAAAGTTGTAATGATTAAACGAGATAAGTTGAAATCAACTTATTATCCAAACAAGTTTAAAATGATAAATTATTATTCAGGTCTATGAGTTTTTTAATTTTTTTTAAATTAACATCTCTAATTTAAAATTTATGTAATAATCATGAAGGGTTATGGTCAAATTATGTTATACAAGTATTTTACTAAATGTACTCTATACACCGATTTGAAAATATAATTTTTTTTGTTTAGTAAAGTACTTACATAACATAATTGGATTTAAAAGATAAATTTTAAAATTTAAATCTTACAAATAAAATCTTATTATTACGATGTGAATGATATACTTTACACACCTACTTTAAAATATAATTACTCTTTAAATTAATCTCTTCGCTAATTTCCTGGGAGAGATGCTGATATTATAGTTGACTTTTCCGGTAGTACTAATCAAAACAATGCACGTGATATATTATATACATTTAGCACGCTAGTAAAACAAAACTTTAAAAAAGATTAAGAATCATTAAAAAAATATCAATAGATAATTTAAAAATTAAACACTGAAAATATAGAAAACCACAAAAAATATATTTTTTTTTATAATAAAAACCACAAAAAATATTTAAAAACAACAAGAATCAAACAATTTTATATTCTGAGTTTCTAAAACACGTCAATTATAAATAAAAAATTTTGAAAATTGTTAAACATAATCCTTTGAGAACTTAGAAAGGATAAATAAAAATATAGTAAATAAGAAAAAAATCAACTAAGATAGATTTTAAAAACAAATAATAATAATAAAATTGAAAAACAAAAGGAGAAACGTTTAAAACAAAATTTAAATTTAAGTCAAATTAAAGAGAGAGAGAAGAGAGAGGATGGCCACCCACTTGAGGGTGGCTTTTGCCACATCCCAACTCCAATCTGGGGTGGCCGCAGCTGTTCAGATCCATCTGAGGCACCTACGGCCACTATTGATTTATTTGGAGTGGCTACGCCCCTTTGGCTTTTTTTCTTTCATTTTTAGTCAAATTCTGATTATTTCAAGATGAGTAATTCTATATACAACCGTGAAATGCGTAAACGTCACGTAATCATTTTGAAAAAGAGTGGAGTCCACTATTAAGAAATTAATTTTCTTCATGTGATTTTATTTACTTTTTTCAAAGCAATTACGCGACGGTTATACAATTCTGGCCGAATTCTGAAATATGCATTTCAAAAGAAATGTTTTTATCACTTTGGTAAATTTCTTGAAACATTAGGGACATGCTTGTCATTTTCTATTTCTTTTTCACCTACCTAGGCTGCAATGAAGGCAAATATTAGAATACTATAGGTTACGTTTGGATGTTGAAATGATCTCAGATAATTTGAATTGATTTATAAATAATAATGTTTTGTAGATCTCATTAAGATATATTTAAATGTAAATAGGTAGAGATGTGTTCAATTTTTTTTTTATAAAAAGTTAAAAAAGTAATGAATTATACTATTAATTAGTTTGTGATGGATTGAGATCACTTAATAGTCAAAGTAGTGATCTCTTGTTTCTTTTTCACCTACTAGAGAGCCTGCCATGAAGGCAAATTATTTCAAAAAATATGTGATTTTACTTTTTATCTTTATATTGTATATTTTAATTTAATATGAAATATGAGGGTAAAAAAGTAAAATCATATATTTTTAGAATAAATATATATAGAAGCCACTATTAAGAGCATCTATTTTACACACATAATGTGGCATCATCTAGACCACACATCTCACTAAGTGAGTGTTAGAAATAATCAATTAGAAGCAGCCACGCAGTGAGTGCAAAATGTGTACTGTTATAGTGGCTTCTCTCTAACATTACTCATATTTTTAAGTGGTATACAGGATGTGAGACTTATGTCTAAAATTTTTCATTTTTTAATGAATATAATCCCTAGTTTTACTCCTTAGTCCTACAGGCATATCAAGCAGATTATGTTAACAAATAATTGTATCATTTTTTGTTTTGTTTCGGAAAGTATGTTTTAAGAGCTGGATTGAGAACTATTATTGAAGAGTTCAATTTGTTAATTTTTTTTTCTAAGTATTTTAGAATATAGTTTATATATATAATTATTTATATATGTGTGTATATATAATTATTAATATACCGACTATATCAAACAGTACGTCAAAATATATCGATATCAAAATATTTTATTTTAATATCTCAAACGGAATTGTTACCGAAATAGAATTCAAAACTTTACTTTTTGTTAACTTTATTAAT
>NW_023355840.1:0-275 GCF_001411555.2 Juglans regia
CGTGATTTTATTTTTTTATTCTCGTATTTTATATTTTATATTTTAAGAAATATAAGGGTAAAAGAATAAATTTATATATTTTTAAGTGATATACAAGAATGTGAGGTTTTATGTATTGAATTTTTGTTAATTGTTTACTATTTTTAACTAATATCATGTTTACTTAACCAAGCTAAAACTTAAAATTGAGAGATTTTCTTTACTTCGTTCTTTCTCAGGCTTTTCTCACTCCAACCACGACTGCGGACTGCGGGACGTCTGCTCGAGCACACACG
>NW_023355841.1:0-6985 GCF_001411555.2 Juglans regia
GCCTGTATCTTTGCTCTTCATATAAAATTTATTTATTTTCAACCTTGTAGCTTAGACTGCCACGTCTTATTTTTGAAAAATAATCTGTGTAGTTTAAAAGCGTGAATGTCTTGTACATTTCTTTTAAAAATTAGCGATAGTGCTGTAAAAAAGTGATTTCTTTGTAGACGTGGCCAAAAGCTCCAACCACTCTAACTGTGTCTGAGCTTCAATTTCATCGGAGCTCCGACGTCACTCCTACTCCGATTGAGTTGGAGTTTTTAGAAATTGGAGTTGGAGCCAGAATTACTCCAACCCTATTAAAAAAAAAAAAAATTGATATACGTAAAACGTTATCGTTCAATTTAATGGAACGTCATCATTTTATTTACAAGGGGGTCCAAAATGAAGGACCCCCTTTGTTTCATTCTCACATTTTCTTGGCACAGAAACTCTCTGTCTCCTTTCTGGTTTAGCTTCTCCAAATCTTCTCTCCCCGTCGCCTGCACCACTGCCAGCCACCGTACAACAACTCTCCCCATTATTTCTTGTAAGACTTATATTTTGTTTTAAGGGTTTTTGTGTTTGTTAATTGAATGATTTAGTGTTAAAAAATGGTTAAAATTGTTTGTGAAATTTGTAGTTTTTGTGATTTTTGTTGTTGATTTATTGTTTGAATGGGGGGATTTCTATTTTTAGGGTTTTAGTCATGAGATTTGTGGGATTTTATTTGGGGAAAAATCAATTTGTGCCCTTCAAGCAACGTCCGCTCGATGTTCGCTCGAGTGTGGCTCGAGCAAAGATAACACAGATTGTGCGCTCGAACTTAAACATCACCAAATTATTCGCTCAAGTCTTCACTCGAGTTTGGCTCGAGCAAACGTTCTATTTTTGTATTTTATTTATTTTTAAAACCACAAACACGATTAATTATTAAATAACAGTTGTTTGTTAATTGTTTAAAATTATTTTCATAGTAAATTATGGATGTTATATCATCTCACTACGATTCTCTACAAGAGGATGACGTACAACCGTTTGCATCATCGACAGGTACTTCAGGCCGTAAACTCACATCTAGAGCAGCTATCTCCTGTGTAAGTAATCAAAGTCTTAATAAATTCGGAAGATGCTGATACACTTAATGAGGGGGAGGAGTTGATTAATGTTAAGGCCGATCGACTAGCACGACGTAAGAAAAAAAGGCCGTGGACATGGGAACATTTCACCAAAGTTCCTAGTGATAGTGAGAATCCGCAGGCTCAATGCCACTGTTGTAGGCAATTATGCGATTGTCATTCGAAGAAGCAAGACACGTCATTATTAATAGCACATCTTACGGGCTGCCAACGGTATAAGTTACACAAAGGGTTGGTGGCAACTGATCAGACAAAGCTGAATTACGAGACTTCTACGGTCACTGATGACAGTGAGTGGATGTTGTAGAAATGGATTATCACAACCCACTTTATTGACAGTGAGTGGACGTTGCAGAAGCGAATTATCGGCTTCAAAAAATTGTTGATCACAAAAGTTTATCCATTGGCAAGGAGATGAATGACTGTATGATAGATTGATGGATTAAAAAAGTGCCTTGTATCACGGTTGATAATGCCAATACGAATGATACTAACGTTGATTTGTTTAAGCGGAATACGACGGTAAAAGATGATATCATTCGTGAGAACCAGTTTATCCATTTTCAATGGTGTGCACATATCATCAACTTCATAGTATTTTAGGGGTTCAAGGAGGTTGATAATTTCATTATTAAAGTCCGGAACCTTGTGATATATGTGAGGGCTTCCCCTCAACGACTTTGCCAATTTAAAGTAATAACCGAACAACTTGAGATCTCATTTTCTAGTATGTTGCAACTGGATGTTCCGACTCGATGGAATTCTACATACATGATATTGGATGTAGCACAGAAATACCTAACGACATTCGAGTAGATGGAGGTTGAGGATGGGGGCATGAGGTATACTTTGATGGAGTCAATTGAGGGGAGAAGAGGGCTCGGTGTGCCAGACACAATTGATTGGGCCAATGTCATGTATTTTGTTCAAAATTTTAAGTTATTTTATGGCATAACTATGCGGATATATGAGACAAAATATCCTACTATGAACATGTACTTTGAGGAGCTTTTAGAGCTTATGACCACTTGCAGCAGAGTTGTGCTAACAGTGTCAATTTGTTGAATGCAACGGTTATGAGGATGAAATACAAATATAATAAATATTTGGGGGGACGTGGATAGGGCTGAGGAAAAATCTAAAAATCCGACTCTGCCTCCGACTTACCACCAACTCCACTCCGACTCTGATAAGTCAGAATTTTGTTAACCAAAAAAGTCAGAGCAAGAATCGGAGTCGGAGGTGGTGATGTACCGACTCCAATATTGTATTTATTTTATAAAAAGATATGTATTTTTTATATATTAATCATATATATTTTATATAACTGTAACTTATATAGTTAACTAAATTCAATAATATACTAGTACGAGGAAATTATTATAACATAATATGCTTGTACTATAATGCAAATAGACTAAATTTACTAATAATAGTTTAGTATATATAAACACCATACTATTAACTATAACTACCATGTAACACTAATGTATAATAACATGCAATACTAATTATATCATAACTAATGTATAATAACATTTAATACTAATGTATTGTGTATAAACACAAATATATAAATTTATAATAACATGTAATATTAATATATAATAACTAAAGTATAATAACATGTACTGGTAATGTATAATAATCAATATATAATAACATGTAATACTAATGTATAAACATTAATATATAATAATATGTATAATAACAATAATTTTTACAATGATTTATTTTTTCAATTTTAGTTATGTTTTAATAAAATTGAAATTGAAAAATTATTTAAAAAAAAAAACTGAAATTTGGAATCCCAAATCCGATTAGGAAGAGCTCAAGATTGTCAAAGTGAAATTTCAAATGGGTTAAGAAAAAAAGTCCAATAAAAAAGTCGAAATTCGACTCTGCTCTAACAAGTTGGAGTTAGAGTCGGATTAGAGGTTATGCGAATCGGAGTCAGAGGTAGGGCAGTTCGACATTGTCGGTGCTTAGCCCTAGATATGGAGAAGATAAATAGATCATTATTTATGGATGTGATCTTTGACCTCCGATACAAGTTGGCGATTGTAGAAGATTAGATTAGAGATGTCCTTGGTGATAAGGACGCTGATTAGTTTATTAGATCGTTTAAATGTGATATTGATGATTTATATAATCATTACAACATTAGTTGTTAATTTTCAACTAAAAGTGGTAGCTCCTCACGCCCGACCAACTCCACATCTTCCTGGGGTGACAGTATGACATACATGCACAAAGTTCAAATTTATTGCGGTTACTACGATATCATCAAACCATGCATCGAGAAATATTATGTAGTGTAAGTCTGAGCTTGAGCATTACTTTATGGAAGATGTCGAAGTACCTAGTGAAACATTTTAGATATTAACTTGATGGAAGGTGAATTGTGGCAAGTTTCCAGTCCTGTCAGGGATGTACTAGTCATTCATATCACTACGGTTGCCTCTGAGTTGACGTTTAGCACCGAAGGTAGTGTCTTAGATGCTTATTGGAGTTCATTGTCTCTGACCACCGTTGAGGCCCTTGTTTGCACACATAACTGGTTAAGTTCAATGCCATTGGAGTAAATACCGTTGATGCCGAGAGCTATAGGTTTGAATTAGTTAACTTTATGATTTTAAATGATTATTTACATAATTTTGATTTATAATTTATATGATTTTGCAAACCTAGATGTGAACTCTAGACTAATTGTGGATACTAAGACAGAAGCACCATTGGATGGAGAACCCCCTAACCCCTTTGGATGGACATTTGGAACTCGGACCCCAGTCGGGGGTGAGCATTCTGACTCTGTCGGAATCAAAGCCCACGCCTATTTCTTTGTAACTTTTTCATAATCAACTTTACTTTTTCTCAAATGTACTGCAGGAGATTTGCATGCCCTAAACATATAGCAATATTCTTGATTTTTTTATTGAACAAATCTCTCACTTAATTTTTGCAAAGAATTTAAATTTTTTTAATTCTCACTGTTTAAATCCTGAAAACATAGTAAAGAAATTAGTTCTTTTCTATGATTTATGAATTTTTATAAGTAATTTTTGAATTTTAATGTTTCTTAATTTTATTTTTAAATTAAGTTTTGCATTTTTTTAACTTTTTATAATTTTTTTATTTTTATTTTTATTTTATTTTATTTTTTATTTTATTTTATAATCTTTAGATTTCTTAATTTGCTTATCATGATAGTTATGTCAATTTTCTTATAAAGGGGTAATTGCAAGTTTTTTATAGTACTAGAGAGGTGACTCTAAGGGTGAGTTTAGATCCCAAATTCATCTCAACTCATCAATACAACTTTTTCAAATCTCAACATAAAATATAATAATGAGTTGAGTAGTGAAAGTAGTTATGTGAGACTCATATAAACTGAATTTAAAGTGTGTTTAGATGTTAAGATGAATTTAATACTTTTTATGAGAAATTGAAAAAGGTTGTGGGTCTCACATATAAAGATATGTTAAGTTGAAAAATATTGTAGATCCCACATTAATGAGATTTTGAGTTAAGATGAGTTTAGTAATTTGAGAGTTGGGTACTTGAATGTTAGATTCAGTTTAAAATTAGACTGATCTCAGTTGAGTCTTACAACCAAATGAAACCTAAAACTTAGTTTAGGTTCATTGGCAATTTAGAAAATAATTTTAAGAATACTTCGAAGTTTTATATTAGAATAATACTAGATATAATTTTAGGATATATAAGTCTCGCACACTCTTTTTTAAAAAAAGTAGAGTCCATCATTGAAAAAAATGACTTTCAAGTGAGTTGTATTTTTACCCAATATTTTTAAAGAGTGTCCGAAAATTACACACTTCATACTGTGAATATGATTTGTCTTTATATTAACTGGTTCGATTTTCTTAATTTTAAATTCGAAATTCTTATTGCTAATACATAAGTTAGCAATAACTCATACATAAGTTATGAGTCTTATTAAGCTTGAGGTGCAGATTTGTTCGTGAGCTAAAAAAAAAAAAGAAAAAAAAGAGAGATGGAGGTGCGGGGAATCGAACCCCGTGCCTCTCGCATGCGAAGCGAGCGCTCTACCATATGAGCTACACCCCCGGGGCAATGTCTCTTGTGCACTTTTTTTACTCAACCTCTTAAAGTGCGTTATTTTTAAACGGATTTCCAGCTTTGCCTCTCCATTTTGGCTACTTCATTTCACCGCTGGTTAATTTTTTTTTATTCAATAATTAAAGAAGTGATTTTAAATGTATTAGTATATTTTTTAATTTTTTAAAAATATTTAAATATATTAAAAAAAGAAAAAAAAAATTATTGAACAGTGCCAATAGTAAAGTGGGACAAGAGAGTAACCTCACTTTTTTTCATAATGATATAGTAATCCAAAATAGCTAAAAAGGCATAAAAAGAACCTGCTTCCAAGTTCCCAGTTATTGACCGTGGATCTTGCATCAATCTAAAATGCTCCCCACATGTGTTACGATCCCACATTGACTAAGTATGAGATTAGTTGATTGTTTATAAGCTCCTAGGCACCCTTCCCTTGTAAGCTAGTTTTCAAGAGTGAGTTCTACCTAGTGAGTTCATAACAAATGGTATTAGAGCCATCCCACATCTAAGGCCATGTTGCGACGGTTGCAATCGTGCGGCACGAAAGGTGATGCCGGCATGGCAGTGTTCGTCCGGAGCTAGGAAAATACCTAGCGCACAGCCAGCCCGTGTGAGCGCCGGGACCGCCGTGGACGTCGGTTGCAGAACGTGGTGGTTGTTACGATCCCACATTGACTAAGTATGAGATTAGTTGATGATTTATAAGCTCCTAGGCACCATTCTCTTGTAAGTTAGTTTTTAAGGGTGAGTTCTACCTAGTAAGTTCATAACAACATGTCACTGCAAAAATGATTATTTAGCCTATATATATATATATATAGAGAGAGAGAGAGAGAGAGAGAGAGAGAGAATGTTTGACAACCGAATGCTCCTAATTTTAAGAGAGTTTGGTTACCAAACTCATCTCAACTTATCATTACAATTTTTTCAAATCCTAATACAAAATATAATAAACAATTCAACTTTTTCAAATCTCAAAATAATAATAATATTAAAAAATAATATTCTAACAATATTTTATCATCTCAATTCAACTCACTTCAACATTCAAACACAACTTAAATCTATTTATTATTTATTTTTTTTATCATTTGATGATGTGATATTAGATAAAAAATTTATAAATAAAATATAATAAATAATCTTCAATAATCTAATGTCACATCGTGAAATGATGAATAACATTATTCTAATTTTAATAATGAATTTAATATTCTCTTGCTTCTCTTTCACTTTGCTTTAAGCCTTAAAATATTGAAGTCTCGCACAATTTATGTTAAATCTGACTCACTTGAAAAAGTTATCTTTTAATAACATATTTCAATTTTTTTCAAAATGAGTAGGCAAAACTTATATATTCTAAGATTATATCTAATATTATTATATATATAATAACAAAAGAGAAATGATATTTATAATCATAAAGTGTGCAAACGTCGTATTTTTTTTAAAAAAGATAATTAAATATAAGATTTATATGAAAAAATTAAATTTTAATTAATGAATCGTAACCCTACTCTTTTAAAAAAAATATACGATGGTTACAGAGTCTATCTAACATTTAGAGTGAGTTTGGATCTCAAATTCATCTCAACTCATCTCAATTCAGTATTACAACTTTTTCAAATTTCAATACAAAATATAATAAACAATTTAAAATTTTCAAATCTCAAAATAATAATAATAATATTAAAAAATAATATTCTAATAATATTTTATTATCTCAACTCAACTCACACAACTTTACTCTTATTATATATATATAA
>NW_023355842.1:0-252 GCF_001411555.2 Juglans regia
TCCAAACGGAGATCTGATCCAAACCCATGGCTACGCGATGGGCAGGGCGAGATTTTCCCAAAAATCCACTCCCGAGTGCTCCTTCTTGTCAATTTATCTCGCAAGGCGGAAAAAACAAAAACGAGGGGTGTAACACGAGGACTTCCCAGGAGGTCACCCATCCTAGTACTACTCTCGCCCAAGCACGCTTAACTGCGGAGTTCTGATGGGATCCGGTGCATTAGTGCTGGTATGATCGCACCCATCAAACTA
>NW_023355843.1:0-519 GCF_001411555.2 Juglans regia
TGACTGCTGGGCATGCTGATAGGCACTGGGCTGCTGCTGGGCTCACTGGTGGGCATTGGGCTGTTGCTGGGCGTGCCAGGCATGTCAGGGACAGTGTCAAGGCATGTGCCATGGGGCTGTCAGGGCATGTCAACGACAGTGTCAAGGGGCTGTCATGGCATGTCAGCGGCAGTGTCAAGGTGTTGTCATGGCATGTCATTGGCTGTGTCAAGGGGCTGTCAAGGCTGAACCATGGCATGGTCAAGTGGGCAAAAGTGAGCCATGTTCTAATTGACCCATGCCATTCTTGCAATCTTCCTAGGGCATTCACTAGACCCCTAGGGAAGTCCTCCAAAGCTAGGCTTGACCCTGGAAGTGGCCCATTCTTGGTTGTCCATGCATGCCTAGGACCATGTCCTATGGCGGTTTTGATTGGGTCTTAACAGGTTGACCTTCTTACGTGTTGGAACGAGCTTCATGGTTGTTCTCAAGTGGGCGTATCTTGGAAGATACTCCTTTGTGTCTTATGTGGTGCATTTG
>NW_023355844.1:0-255 GCF_001411555.2 Juglans regia
GAACATGTGAAATGATCTGAAGCCTTTCAGTGTTTTGTTTTGATATGATGTGTCATCTGAAAACCTTGGCATGAAGTTCTGATTCTGTATATGATTGTAATCGGATTTTCGATGAAATCCGTTCTGTTTCTGTTAAGGCCCAACCATGGGTATAATGGTGGTTTATAACCCTACCATGGGGGTGAAACATGGTATACGGCCCAGCCACGGGTATAATGGTGGTTTATAACCCTACCACGGGGTGAAACATGGAAA
>NW_023355845.1:0-229 GCF_001411555.2 Juglans regia
GGGGTCACGCCTTGCGCCTATACTTAAAAGTGGCTATGCGTGTACTGTTTATTACTGTTGATATCACTGTTCATAAATAGTAATGAACAGTGTAGAGGTTTTTTTTTTTTTTTGTTTGCAATTGTTTATATTACTTTCATTACCGTTCATCAACAATAATGAACAGTATAAAGTTTTTTTTTTTTTCTCATATTTTTTTCCGCAAGTGTTTATATTATCTTTTTCTCTT
>NW_023355846.1:0-661 GCF_001411555.2 Juglans regia
TTTTTTTTTTCTTCCTCCTCTTTGCAAACAGCACTCACCCTCTAGCTCGGTCACAACCCATGCCATCCCAGCATCACCGCAGCCTGTCCTTACCCTTTCGGAAAGCACCATGCCAGTTTAACAGAAAGCCTCTGCCTTCCTACTCCGCGTAGCGTGCACCGAGTTGCATGCCGCGGGAAGCCACCGCAGCCTGTCCTTACCCTTTCGGAAAGCACCATGCCAGTTTAACAGAAAGCCTCTGCCTTCCTACTCCGCGTAGCGTGCACCGAGTTGCATGCCGCGGGAAGCCACCGCAGCCTGTCCTTACCCTTTCGGAAAGCACCATGCCAGTTTAACAGAAAGCCTCTGCCTTCCTACTCCGCGTAGCGTGCACCGAGTTGCATGCCGCGGGAAGCCACCGCAGCCTGTCCTTACCCTTTCGGAAAGCACCATGCCAGTTTAACAGAAAGCCTCTGCCTTCCTACTCCGCGTAGCGTGCACCGAGTTGCATGCCGCGGGAAGCCACCGCAGCCTGTCCTTACCCTTTCGGAAAGCACCATGCCAGTTTAACAGAAAGCCTCTGCCTTCCTACTCCGCGTAGCGTGCACCGAGTTGCATGCCGCGGGAAGCCATCGCAGCCGCCTTCCCGACGAACCTGGTCTACACCTCCTTAAGCCGCCGT
>NW_023355847.1:0-1290 GCF_001411555.2 Juglans regia
AGAGAGTTTAGAGAGAGAGAATTCTGTTAAACCGAAAACAATCGAGAGAAAGAGGAGGCTAGTGGCGGTCGTGGGTTTACCGTGGCAGTGCGAGGCCGAAGGAAGTGAACCATGCGGCAGTTTCTGTGGCTTCCCAAGTGGTTTTTTTGGCGTCCTGAGGTGGCTACCGTACAGGAGAAGTAGAGGCTTTGAGCTTCACGTTCGTGGCTGCTGCGGCGTGCTTTCGCTGCTGGGGATGGTCTGGTGCCTTCTAAGGTGGCTGGTGGTGGCGTCGGCATGTTCTGGGCAACGTGGAGTTGCTGCCGTGTGGGTTCGAAGCTGGGCTACTCTATGTGGTTCTCGGTGCATCTATGCGGCAGCGCCTAGTTTGGTGCTCTATTTTGAGGGCTAAAAACAGGGGCTTTTTTTTTTTTGGTGTGGAAGTGGTATGGTCTTATGGTTGCCGTGTGGTGCAACCTTGGTGGTTGAAGGGAGGGATGCACCGTAGTGACTAGGTGGTGCGACAGGGTGAACCGTGGCCGAGCTAGCGGTGTTGTGCTGCTGGGCTTCACACGGGAAGGATGTGGAGGTGCAATAGGCTACGTGGAGGAGGTGTTCCTTCACTGCAACTCAGGCGGCGGCACTCTAGCTTAGTTTGAAGATGATCACTATGTGCATAAAGGGTTGGGCCGTGTGCGTGAAGTGTGTAATGCATATATATAGAGAGAAAGTGATAAAAACCCTAGAGAAACAAATAGCAGAAAACCTGCATAATGTGAATGTATATCTCCCATGCAAGTTGTTGCCGTGAATGTCGTAGGGATAGGAAGAAAGATTTAAATAAAACAAAACTCTAGTAAATTCAAACAAAATTATAATAGTAATAAATAACTGTAAAATTTGATAATAATAATAATAATGAAAGGATATTTATAGTTATAAGAAAAATACATTAAACCTATCTTATATCCTAATCTTAGGATAGGGTTGTTACATTGGGCTTAAATGAAACGATGCGTTTTAAGTAGTGTTGTAATAAAGCATAGCTTTTTACTTAACAGTAGTCTAAGAAGAGTATAAAAGCTTAGAATCATGTGAATGGTGATTCATTTTGGTCTATGTAAACTAAATGGAGTTTGGAGATTACTCAAAAATCTCTTCCAAGAAATGACAATTACTTTCTTGACATTCCTTTTTTTTTTTTTTTTTTTTTTTTACCTTTTTTCTTTTGACCTCTTGTTTTCTCGCAATTTCTTGTTTGGCCTAGTGAAAAGGAAGTAAACCTGTGACATGATCATATTCATCTTAATG
>NW_023355848.1:0-351 GCF_001411555.2 Juglans regia
GGCCATAGATCATGCCGGCAAGACCTGGGTTGCCGCAGAACTTGCCGCCATCCTTGGACCAAGTTCAGAACAGCACTATGGTGGAAGAAATGGCCTACAATGGGCGAAAGGAAGAAGAGGGGGAGTTAGAACTTGCTATGTTGGAGTATGAGGGTGCGTCGGAAGAGGGGGAAGATTGAAGGGGAAGGATCTTTGATCCCGTTTTAGCCATGTAAACACTCAGTAAAGGGGATGGAGTCTCTAGGAGAGGATCCTACACCAATAAGTATGAATCCTCCTACTCTCTCCTCTGATTGGGTTTTGAAAAAGGTGGAGGAACTTCAGAGTTGTATAGGGATTTCATGTGAGGAT
>NW_023355849.1:0-379 GCF_001411555.2 Juglans regia
TTAACTCATTTCATTTCATCTAATCATTATAATTTTTCTAAGTTTTCACACAAAATACAATAAACAATTCAAAATTTTTAAATCCTAAAAAAATAATTATATTAAAAAATAATATTTTAAAAATATTTTATTAAACAATTCAAGCTCTCTCTCTTTCTCTTTTGCACTCTTGAGGAACACGTCCCGTCTCGGAGCTCTCATCCGCACCCAAAAGCCACTCCTGTCAATGGGAAGGTGAAGAAGAGAACTCCTCAATGCCCCCACCTCTTTACACGTTCAATTCAATCAATGCCTTTCGCAACCCCCCACTTGACTGATTCGTCTAATTCCTCAAAACAAACAATAAAAATAAAAATTGCAAACGCCCATATTCCAACCT
>NW_023355850.1:0-5705 GCF_001411555.2 Juglans regia
GATTAATAAAGAGATCTGCTACAGCTATAGAAGAAGTAGCCTGAATCACTTTACTAATAGTTTATTTTATTTTTTATGTATTTTTTAAATTATTATAAATATTTTTTAAAAAAATAAAAAATTCATAATATCATATAAAAATATTTTTTAATCACTAAATAAATAAAATAAAATAAAATCATTCGAGATATTTTTTAGATTCTAAATTCGAGATACAAAGCATTTCTGATAAACGATAAAAGAATCAGTATATCCCTTTTCTTAAGGTGGCAGCAACCACCTGGATCCGGAGCAGCAGTGTGTTAGAAACGACAAGTCAAAAAACAAAATAAAAGTGAAATTAATCGCACACTACACAAGATTTACAGCACTACTACATATAGGTGAAATTTATGCCTCTATGTGCACACCTCTGATGTGGTTAAATGCCACATCATTGCCTATATAAAAAAAAAACAAAACGTAAAAGGCTTGAAAAGGTAAGAAGAGATGTCGTCTGCAATATCAGCAAGAAGTAGCAGTTCAAAATCAATTCCCCACGCATTCTACCCCTCAATGTCGAACCAGGTAAGATCTAAGATCAAAATTTTTGATTTTTTTCATCTGATTTTGTTCATCTGATTAGTTTTATGTGAAAAACTCTGAAAAAATTCATGTGAAATAGTTGTTCATCTGATTCATGTTTTGTTCATCTGATTAGTTTTACTAATTTTACTAAGATATATGTATTAGGAGATTAGTTTTATGTAAAAAACTCTGAAAAAATTTCTTACCTAAGAAAGCAGGTCAATCTTGTCGACTACATGGAAAAACTTTCCAGTTTTTTGTGTTTCTTTCCAAAAAAAAAAAAAAGTCTATGAAAAAATCTGTAAGATTAATAAAATGCCTAGATTATAAAGTCCATAAAAATTTGTTCTTGTATTTGATTTTGGGTTTTGTATTAAAGATATTGAGTTTGTTTTAAAGATTCAGTTTTTGTGTTCCTTTCCAAAAAAAAAAAGTCTATGAAAAAATCTGTAAGATTAATAAAATGCCCATATTATAAAGTCCATAAAAATTTGTTCTTGTATTTGATTTTGGGTTTTGTGTTAAAGATATTGGCTTTGTTTTAAAGATTTGAAGAAATGGGTTTTTGTTTTCAACTTAGTTTGAAGATTAGAAGACCAGATCAAATTAGAGTAATAAAAAACAAGACTGTTTATAAAGCCAAAATGGGGAAAGAGTCATAAACCAATTTATAGTCATAAATCAACAACCTGATTGCATTATCATTTTGGCTATCACTTTTCTAGATTTATACATGATCTCAATATTCTATTTTGAATTGTCTAGATGGGGAAAGAGAAAGAAGACACATCTCGCATAACATCACTTGTCGCAAATCGATCAACCGAGGTATTGTAATATTATTTCAACAGTTATCATGGGTTTATTTTATGTGTAGTCAATGCAAACTTGGGTTAATTAACATTATTGTGTGTTATATTAAGACATATTGAGACCATATTATCCAGAATTTTCAAACTACATGCATAATTACTACGGTCAAGTGCCTCATGCGTGGGTACTATTTTTTTTGTCTCCTCCAAATGCCAATCCATATCCATGAAACAATCAGGTGATACAAATGGTAAAGTAGTACATGAACACCAATTTTATGAACTTGAATATTTGTTGTAATTATAATTTTTTTAAAAAAAAAAAATTGCAGCAATCAGGTAGTTCCATTGCCTTGAGTAGTTCCGCTGCCTTGTATAGTTCCACCATATCAGTGATGGGACCTCCTCCAACTGCCTATCCATTTCCATGGAGCAACCAGGTGATGCTTTCAAGATGTGGTAACATTTAATTATTTATGTGGGTATTAATAACATTTTTTGTATAATTGCAGCAACATCCATGGAACTCTACTTCCGTTGTCACGTCAAGTTTTGTTGCCACGTTAAGTTTCATTGCCACATCAAGTTCTGCTGTCTTGAATAGTTCCACTGCTTTGCATAGTTCCGGTATACCAGTGATGGGACCTCCTCCAACTGCCTACCCATTTCCATGGAGCAATCAGGTGAAAATTTCGAGTTTTCATGTACTTATTGTGATTTCGAGTTTTTTTATCTTTTTTTTTTTTTTTTTTTTGCAAATTGTAGCAATATCCATGGATGCATAGTTCTGTTGCCATGCCTAGTTCTGCTACCAGTGCTGCCATGCCTAGTTCCACTGCCATGCCTAATTATGCAACCAGTACTAGCTCCAGTGTAGCTAGTAGCTCGTGCTCCGCTTTACTAGCATTTATTCCTCCTACAAATGCAAACCCATATTCATGTGGCAGTGAGATGATGGGTTTATTTTCCACATGATTGTACTATGTATGCTTCCTTTTCCACAACAGATATTGATCCGTTATAATTGTTTTCTTTTAAATATCAAGAAAATAAGACACAACAAAGTCACTCTGTCGAGGCAACTAGTGATGCATCCCTAGACTCGATAGAAATTGAAGCTCAATCTATTGCCTTTTTGGGTAATACTATTGATACCAAGGAGGCTGGCAGTTCCGGAACACTATCCACAGAGCCTACTTCAGGGTGTGATATCACTGAGGAGCCAAAGGCAGGGATGTGCTTTGAATCAGAAAATGAGTTGGTTGCTTACTATAAAAATTACGGTAAACAATGTGGATTTGAGATAATGACAAAGAGGAGTAAAAGGGAGAAGGATGTGACTATCAAATACGTCACTCTAGGATGTGCTCGTGGTGGCAAGGCACGAAATCGGACGTCAAATGTCTCTAAGCCTCGGCCAACAAGCAAGATAGACTGCAAGGCAATGATGAATGTGTTGTTGAAGAATGGAAAGTTGTGTGTCACATCAGTATTTAACACATATAATCATGTGCTAAGTCCAAGAAAATCCAGGTTTTTCAAATGCAATAGAGAAGTTAGTGAGTCCGTTAAGAGGGTTTTAGATACAAATGATGAGGCTGGCATACGGATAAATAAGAGTTTCCAAGCTATCGTGACTGATGTGGGTGAGTTTGAGAATATACCCTTTGGGTAAAAAAGATTGTCGTAACTATATTGATAAGGCACGTCACCTACGATTGGGAAAAGGTGGTGCACAAGCGCTACTTGAGTATTTTCGAAGGATGCAATACAAGAATTATGGTTTTTACGCCATAATGGATTTGGATGATGATGATAGGATGATAAATGTGTTTTGGGTGGACGCCTATAGTAGAGGAGCGTACAACTACTTTGGAGATGTGGTAACATTCGATACCACGTATCTAGCAAATAGATATGAAATGCCATTTGCACCTTTCGTGGGTGTAAATCACCATGGACAGTCAATCCTCTTGGGTGCAGGGCTTATTTCAAGCGAGGATACATAATCATTTGTGTGGTTATTTAAAACTTAGCTTGATTGTATGGATGGAAAGGCGCCAAAAATAGCCAGCGGTACAAGATAGTGTGCAAATCCCAGTGATGGGGATACAAGAAAGTGTATAATTACCTGATTTTCTTATTTAACGTATATATATGCTGTTATGTGTGTCTTACTTTCTTTGTTACTACATGCACAGATGCAACTAGAAATGGATGGAACACAACCTTCAACGATAGAAGGAACACAACCAGAAAGTAGAGTATGTTGTTACTTGATGATGGTTTGATGTTGTGTATTGGTGGTGATTTAAGAAGTTGTGTTGGTGGTGGTGATATGTTGTGTAGCAGTGAAAATTTGCAAAAGTCATGTGTTTTAGTGATGTTGTGTGTTGGTAGTAGTGAGACGTGTTTTAGTAATGCTCTTAAATGTTGTGTGTTGGTGGTGGTTAGAGGTAATGTATTGGTGGTGATTTTAACTTGTTGTGTGTTGGTGATTTTAAATTGTATGTTGGTTGAGATTACTAAGTTACTCACGAATGTGTTTTGTTATTACTCAAACATGTAATTTAAGTTGTTTTCTCGTATCAGGTACAAGAAAAGCCTGCTTTGGATGTCATGGATGTATAGCACTACTGATGGGAAGATTTACTTGTATAAAGATTATTGTTTTTTATGTATTAAAATGCCCGAAACTTGTACTTTATGAGGAATTTCATGTATGCAACAAACATGTATTTGAATCGTCATATCCAAGTAAGCTGGATTTTTGACATGTTCATTTCAAAAAATATTGCAACTATCATAAGCAGGAATGGCACTTCAAAACTAAATACATTCTCGAATACAATAATTTCCAATTATGGATTCGAAGATCACTAAAGCTAAATAAAGTCTTAAGTATATGTCTTAAGTACATATGCGGTGTCTTACTCAAATTACAAATACTAAGACCCTAACACCAGTTCTTCATCATTACAAAAGTCCCTATGTATTTTGATCATCAAATACAATGAAATACATATGATGAACAGCCAAGAGACATGAAGTAGTGTGCGTGCATGCCGCATATCAGCTAATTGCTTCCGAAGCAGGGCTTCATCATTGCGGAGTGCGAGCTCCCTCTTCCCAATCTCTTCTTCTCTACTTTTAAGCGCTTCCTCTTTCCTTAATAATTTTGTTTCTCTAGTTACAATGACTTTCTCTCTGACATTTGGATTATCTGCCCACTTGAAATATTTACAATATGGTGTTCCCTAATTATACACAAGTCAGAAAGCATGTTTCAAGTCAGAAATAATAAAACATTATATCTTGCATAAACATTGTTAACTGCACGTACCTCTTTATTGAATTGTGGACACCCAAAGAATGGTCACCCTGGATTTCTTCGAGTATTTGATATTCTAAGTACAGCTTGTTTCCCACATGTGCAAATTGGGTAATCCATCAAAGTATGATTAACAATTGATGATGAAGTAACCGATGATGATGACATTTTAAGTACTGTTAATAGACGTGAGTATTGGCTTTAGTTTTTGTGACAACTACTGCAAGGTTGTCTATATTGTGACAAGCAACTAGATCTACTGTTTTAGTTTTTGTACATAATCATCCATTTCACAAGATTTATGATATATAGTCTCATATAAAAAAAAAGTCAATGGACATTTCAAATGAATATTCTATTCTACTTCAAGTCTGCTTCAATATATATATATAGTACTTCACAACTGCAGATCTTGCTTCAAATTCAGATTCTAGTTAACAACATTTTACTCCAGCATAGTGGCATTTTTTCTGTTGTTTTGGTTAGTTTCCACAATAAGAGCACTACGTTTCTTGCAAGTATACATCAATATTAATGAAAAAAAAAACACATAAACTGAACATCAATATTAATGAAAAAAAACATAAACTGAACATCAAAACTAATAAATGATATTAAGGTTTCTCTCTTGCAAATCTAGGTTATACAGAACTGTTAAAAAAAAAAGTCTAAGTTATACAGAACTGTTAAAAAAAAAAGTCTAAGTTATACAGACAACCATTTTACTGAATCCTAGGGATGTGATTTTCAGTTCTCTTGATAAGAGGGAATTGAAAGTTTTTACATAAATACAAGAGGGCAATATATGATCCTGAAGAGAGTCAAATAATCAAATTATAGCTACAAAATGCAATCAAGCCTAAATCATAAATCACAATATACAAACCAGAACCATATGCACCATATCATGCAAAAGCATAAAGCATACCCACTATTTCAAAATAGGAAGCCTTTGACTAAACGAACCCCATATATGCATGTAATCTGCTGCTACC
>NW_023355851.1:0-703 GCF_001411555.2 Juglans regia
AGATGCTCAAGAAACAGGTACGTTGCTCTGGGGATGAAATCGCACAGAGAAATTTGGGAGAGCAGTCGAGGGGATTGAGAGAAAGAAATGCAAAACGCACCATTTTGCAGCATTAACATCGAAACCCAAGTCTTCCTTCAGAAGCATCTAAACGCACTGTTTCACTTACTTAAAAATGATGCATTTCGCTCCACATCAGATACTGTGTGCATGCAGGCTCGAGCTGCTCCTGCATCTAAACTTTTTGTCAGTCTAAATCCACAGAATTATAGAAGACTTTCAGATTATAATAATAATAAAAAACAACAATACAACTACCCTATAAAGAGATACAATCCATAAATTAATAAATAAACCTTAATCAGCGAGGATTGGATCAGTGAGGATTGGATCAAGATTCAAAATGGGTTAGAGATTATTTTGGAAAGAAAACTTTTGACAAGTGGGGTCATCAATCCGACTGTACCAACATAATCAAGTTTGATTAGGAAAGATTTAGATAGTGAGTTGAAATGAAATAAGATAAAAATTTAAATTTAAATAAAATATTATTAAAAAATTATTTTTATTTTAAAATTTTATAAAGTTAATTATTTATTATATTTTATATAAAAATTTATAAAAATTATAATGATTAGATAAGATGAAATAAATTATGATGAATTTTTTAATCCAAACCTCCCTTAGAGAGGATTAGTGGCGG
>NW_023355852.1:0-288 GCF_001411555.2 Juglans regia
CACATAAAAATTTATAATTATACATTATATATAAAACTTATATATATTAATATTTAATATATATAAAATATTTTGTATAAAACTTATATATAAAAATATTATTTTTTATTTTTTTAATCAACCGGTCCGGTCCGGTTCGGTCCGGTACAAAAAATTCCGGAACCGGAACCGGCCGGTTTTTACGTTTTAAAAACCGGTTCCGGACCGGTTCAAAACCGGTAAAACCGGTCCGGTTCGGTCTGGTCCGGTCTGGTTTTCCGGTTTTCAGGTTTGAGTTTACACCCCTAC
>NW_023355853.1:0-228 GCF_001411555.2 Juglans regia
GTCCTCGTGTTGCACCCCTCGTTTTTGTTTTCTCCGCCTTGCGAGATAAATTGACAAGAAGGACCACTCGGGAGTGGATTTTTGAGAAAATCTCGCCCTGCCCAACGCGTAGCCATGGGTTTGGATCAGATCTCCGTTTGGATTGGGATCGGAAGGACGCTAGTATGTCGCTCAAGGATTATATGAATTTTAAGTAATTAGTTTGATGGGTGCGATCATACCAGCACT
>NW_023355854.1:0-1014 GCF_001411555.2 Juglans regia
ATATTGAGAATTGCTACATACAACCAACATGCGCAACCGGCATGTAACCGTTGATGTCATCTGTCAGAAATTAAAAAAAAAAGTTGAGAAGTCGATTGAAACACAAGAGGAAAAATTTGAGAAGCCGATTAGTATTTGTCGTTCTATCTTTCATTATCTATTGGAAGAAAAAAGCCGAAGAAGCATATGAGAAATCAACTGACAAACGCACATAGAATCTAACCCACTCTTTGCGATCAATTCCTTGAAATATAGGACTCTTGATTCATCATTGCTCAAATAAAAGTAACTCGCTCCTTTGAGATTCATCATCACCCATTAAAACCCAGGACTTGGATTGTTCTTGCCGTTGGACTTTGTGTCTTCCTAGTAGCATTTTTAAAACACTAGAGAATTAGAAGAAACTAAAAAATAAAGATGGGAAGCTTTGCAGGAAGTGAAGATGTCTCTTTTTCCCACTCAGACCCTTTAGTTTTGGAGCTCAATCGTCTACAGAATTTACTCAAAAGTCATCTTAAGTTCGATCAATATTTCTCTTCTTGTTGTTCTCTTTGTATATCTGTTTTGGTTCTTTTATTTTATTCTTCTCGTTATAAAGTTTAAACCTTTTTGTTTTGGTATCAAAATATAAAGGAATTTTAAACTCTATCAAGTTGTTTTTGGATTCGCAAGGATGATTCAGGTGTTCATGATATTCATCATACTGTAGCGTATCTATATACATGTACATATGCATCCATCGTCTTCTTGACAATCCTTGTCTTTTGGAAATGATTTGTTTTTCTGCATAGAATCTAACCCAATAGATTGAAAGTCGACTAGCACCCAGGGCTGAAAAGAAGTCGATTGAAATACAGAAAGAGAATAAAATACAGAGAGAAGAAACAAAATATAGAGAGAGAGGGAGAAAGAAATTAAAAATTTTATTAAATGGGGCGCCGGTTGTGCGCCGGTTGCATCATGCGGTTGTATGTAGCAATTTTTGTTGTAATTATGGTGTGGTTGCACGAGGCA
>NW_023355855.1:0-290 GCF_001411555.2 Juglans regia
GCCACTCCATTTGGAATTAAAATTCCTCTCAACTTATCGTTACAATTTTTTCAAATTTCAATATAAAATATAATAAATAATTCAATTTTTTTAAATTTTAAAATAATAATAATAATAAATAATATTCTAACAATATTTTATTATCTCAACTCAACTCATTTCAACATCCAAAAGCATATGAATTCACCAAAATAATAAAACACCATAAAAGTAATCAAATTCCGTGTATCTTTTGGTCATTTCAAGTGTAAAGTTAACCCCCCCCCCCCCCCCCCCCCCCCCCCCCCCCC
>NW_023355856.1:0-605 GCF_001411555.2 Juglans regia
GAAAAATTCTATTCTTAAGCCTCATACACCACACACCAATATTTTTATGATTTCTTTAATTTTATTTTCTTATCAAATGTGTGGTATATGGATTATGAATAGAATAATTCAATTATTTTAAGAATAATAAAACCAAAAAAAACTTTAAAAATTTTTTAAAAAAATAAAAAAATTTTAATGTGTGGTGTATGGACTTATGAATAGCAATGCTCTTTTTGTTTTTTTCCTACTGTATCCCCATTTTTTCCCATAATCCCATTTTCCCATCCACCTCTCTCTCACCGAGCCCTCTTTCTTCTCAAGTTCTCTCTATCCTCTAGATTCAGGTCGGACAATGAGTTTATTTTTATTAGAGATATGTCCACCGAATAGATAAAAATAATTTTGTTCTTTTTCGTTTAAATTTTTTTAAATTCATTAAATATTTTAAAAAAAATATAAATTCATTTTAAAATAATTACTTGACAATTAAAAAAAAAAAAAAAAAAAGCAATTGGCGGTGACCACACCTTATGTGTGAGAAGCATTTCCCATATATAAATTCGAAGGGTTCAACGATTTATCATGTCCAAGAAAAAGAAAAAAACAATGTAATATGCTTTACG
>NW_023355857.1:0-325 GCF_001411555.2 Juglans regia
TACACTACATTGATTTTTATTATTTTTTAATTTTCTTTTTTAATTTTATTCTTTCTAATAAACTAAGTGTAGGATGCAGTGTAGAGATGATGAGTATAATTTTTCTTAATATAAATGTCTTAAAATAGTAGTATTTAAGTTTTAAACTGATATTCTTTGTAGAGAAATGCTTTATTTGTAAACAAATCTTACAAAAATAAACTCTCAAACTGATATAGCTTAATTTATTATATTAAATTGTAAAATTATTTTTAATATAAAATAAATCTAACGTATCATATAAAACCATATCGATTTTTGAATTTAATTTTATAAAATTTCCATT
>NW_023355858.1:0-406 GCF_001411555.2 Juglans regia
ATGTCTTCGTAGTACAAGCATCCCTGAGGTCGTTCAAAGCTAGGATCAACGGATCTCGTTTAATTCAAAACTCATTTCAACTCATCTCATCTCATCTTATTATTATAATTTTTTAAAATTTTCACACAAAATATAATAAATAATTTAATTTTTGTTCAACTATTTACAAATTATCTCAACTCATTTCTGAATCTAATGTGTTAAGATTGAGAAACCATCTTAACTCATATTATTATTATAAATTTTTCAAATTTCTACATAAAATACAATAAACAATTCAATTTTTTCAAATCTCAAAACAATAATAATATTAAAAAATAATATTTTAATAATATTTTATTTAACTTTTAACTTTTATCTAAAACTATTTCATCTCATCTCACTATTCAAACGGGAGTTAAATCAA
>NW_023355859.1:0-221 GCF_001411555.2 Juglans regia
TACAATTATGCTCTATGTGCCGAATTCCCACTGGTTCCGCGTTATTACACAAGAAATGATTCTTGCAGTTGTGCAAGTATCGTCAAATCGTTTTAAAAAAAATAATAAATATGATATTTATATTAAAAAAGTTAATTTTTTAATAATAAATTTTATTATTTTTTAAAATAATTATATAATATTTATGCATTATATAATTATATATAATGTTTGTTTATTAT
>NW_023355860.1:0-213 GCF_001411555.2 Juglans regia
GGACATCGGCTGGTGTTCCCTCTGTCCATGTGCTTGTTTCCATGGGAGTAGGGTTGATACCCGCATGGTGTGGGGCGGGGGGTGCCCTCCCCCGCACCCCGCCCCGCACCATGTGGGGTTTGGGGGTTTTTGCCCTGCCCCCCGCCCCCGGGAGGCGGGGGCGGGGTAAAAAATTTCATCCGTCCCGCCCCCCCGCCTAGGCACCATATTATG
>NW_023355861.1:0-398 GCF_001411555.2 Juglans regia
CCCAATGAAAAACCCAAACCACATGATCTATATTTCAAAAGGATTAGTTAATGATATATTTGGAGCCCCGTTAGAACCTTATAAAGAGCAAGAACTTCTCATTCTCAAGCATTGTGAGATCCCATACACTACCTACCTTATCCTTATCATATGCAGTATCACAACCATAGAGGTCATATGGTTTGGGCCTTCCATTGGGGCATTACAACTGGTATCAGAGCCTATCCCAACCAGAAATGTGGGACTTGAGTCGTGCTACCTACAACAGACTGGCCAGACGTGGATGGCTGGAATTTAAGGAGGATAGGTTGTGATATCCCATATGATAAGGATAAGATAGATGGTGTATGAGATCTCACATTGGAGAAGTTCTTACTCTTTATAAGATTCTAATATGA
>NW_023355862.1:0-216 GCF_001411555.2 Juglans regia
ACTACAGCCACCAATAAAGTGGTCCGAATGAATTCATCGAATTAATAGTGTATTTTACTTTTTTATTATTATTTTTTCATGTATTTTTTTTAATTATTATAAACATTTTTAAAAAAAATAAAAAATTCACAATATTATTAAAAAATATTTTTTTAATCATTAACTTAAAAAATTAAAAAACATTTCTGATATATATATATATATAAATAGCTCGCG
>NW_023355863.1:0-296 GCF_001411555.2 Juglans regia
GCCAAAGATCAAATTGCATGCAATCATCGTTTGGGAAAATGTAAAGAATCCAATAATATTTGAATTAGCAAGATTTGTAACATAACATTTGAGGTGAGACTTTTAGAACTCGTTTGGATAGTGAAATGAGATGAGATGGTTTTAGATGAATTGAATAAAATATTATTATAATATAATTTTCTAATATTATTATTATTTTGAGATTTGAAAAAGTTAAATTATTTATTATATTTTATATGAAAATTTAAAAAAATTATAATAACGTGAGATGATCTCTTTATCCAAACCAGCCTAAC
>NW_023355865.1:0-689 GCF_001411555.2 Juglans regia
GAAGTATATATATAATTTGACGATTAATATTGTTAGATAGAGAGTTTTGAGAAATGATAACTGTAATTGTGAGTGTGTAAGTATCGTGTAATCATTTTAAAAAAATAAATAAATATTTATCTATATAAAAAAATAATAATTTATTAATAATAAACCTTATTCTTTTTTAAAATGATTATATAGTACTTACGTACTCTATAATTATATTTAACATTATTCGAGAGTTTCTTACATTTTGTAAGAAAAATAAACTTCGCCAAAAAAATAGTTTTCCTTATATATAATTAGTTTGTGTTTCAAACCGAATCTAGAGTTCCCGTCATGGCCAGCTCCTATATATTTATGTTTTTTTTTTTCAATGAGTGGTGAAGAATAAGAACCTCAAGCAAAGAGTCTTTCTTTTTTTTTTTTGATTGAGGTAGCAACTCAAAGCTGTTACTTAATTATATATTTTTTTTTTTTTTAAAAAAGAGAAAAAAAATCAAAAGCTACGTACTACGTGCTGATCGATCTAGCTAGGTTTAATTAATGAAAAATGATATTTGAAATTATTGAGTGACGCCCATTTTTTTTTAAATAAAAAAATATGAGACTTATAAAAAAAATAATAATAGACTCGACCACCCTTTTACAAAAGTAGTACGCAGATGCCAAATTCAGAAAATAAAACTCAATTCATTGGTTAAGTA
>NW_023355866.1:0-346 GCF_001411555.2 Juglans regia
TAAGTATGAACAGATAAAATGCAGAAGAAAATGTTTTGAAAATTATTACTATCAATCAAATTAAAGGAATACATTATGGGCTTATATAGATAGTGAGATGAAATGAGATTGTTTTAAATAAGTTGAATAAAATATTATTTTTTAATATCATTATTGTTTTGAAATTTAAAAAAATTGAATTGTTTATTATATTTTATGTGAAAATTTGAAAAAATTGTAATGATAAAATAAAATAAAATAAAATAAGATAAAATAAATTGAAAGTATTTTCGTATCCAAACGGGAGGATGACCAAGTTTGATTTGAACTTTCTCCAATATTATCGATCTGATCTCCGGTGATCTAT
>NW_023355867.1:0-245 GCF_001411555.2 Juglans regia
TCATCGGTCCACATATTTTGAGATTGAGATTGACTGGTCCATAATTCAGTCTGATTGATTTGGATCGAATTACTTACAGCCCTAGTCTAGGACTCTAGGGGACTTGATTTTCAAGTGCCAGTCACTTGTCATGGTTTTCAACCTTTGATTAATATTAGATCATATGGCTCAGTTTAGATAATAAAAATATTTTATCTCATTTTATTTCATCATTATATATTTTTTAAATTATTATAAAATATAAT
>NW_023355868.1:0-399 GCF_001411555.2 Juglans regia
GAAAAAGAAAAATGATTCTCATCAGTCACTATTTACCATTTCACATCTCATATCTTTTGAAAAATACTCTTATATCCTATAAAAAAGATCTCACACCCTATAAAAAAATTATATGTATTAAATATGAAAATAAATAGTAACTAGATAGTAAATTCTTATTAAAAAAAAGAGTGGGGCTACTCTGCCGCCCCACTCTTATTGTTAGGTGTATCGTCTAGTAATTTTTTTAATATATTTAAATATTTTTTTAAAAATATATTAATATATTTAAAATTACTTCTTTAATCATTAAATAAAATAAAAAAAAATTAACCAACAGTTAAACAAAGCGGTCAAAATAAAGAGGTGAAATAATTTTATTCTAAAAAAAAATGGCATTACATTCTTGCACATGTCTCG
>NW_023355869.1:0-405 GCF_001411555.2 Juglans regia
ATCTAAATCGGGAGGCATTTTTGGATAAATTTGGTGGCAATCCTGGTAGACTTTCTGGGAATGGAAGTATGGGGATGAAATAAATGACTACTAGGAGAGTCGAAAAAGCTGAAAAATAGTTGAGATTAAGGCCTCGTTTATTTTTACAGTTCATTTTAATTCATCTCATCTTATCTAATCATTATAATTTTCTCAAATTTTTACATAAAATATAATAAATAATTCAACTTTTTTATATCTCAATTAAAATTTTTTAAATCTTAAAATAAAAATAATATTAAAAAAATATATTTTAATTAATTTTTATTCAATTTTTAACTTTTATTCAACTGGTCTGTAAAAAAAAACAAAAAATGGTGCGCGCTGCCGTTCAGATTGACGAAAGAATACATGTGTGTAAGTGGC
>NW_023355870.1:0-484 GCF_001411555.2 Juglans regia
GGAGGGCGGTCAAAGGCTAAAATTTCCAAAACAGAAATATTGATAGTAGGGCTTCACCGGTGACAGATCGGAGGTGGGGTTGGGTCCAATGGGTTGCTAGGAGGTCGAGGATGATGTGATGAGAAGATGGTGGCCGGAGGTGGCGCGACGGCGGCGCAAGGAGTGCTGCGACTTGGTGTGGTGCGTGGGGGCTATCGGCGGCGGGATAGGGGCTGGAAATGGAGGGGTGGGGTCGCCGGCCTGTGGGGGAGGTAGTGGGCTGGGCGGTGTCGCCGGACGGTGGCGGGTTGGGGAGGAGAAGAAATAGCACGGGGAGGGGGGTTGTGGCGCGCGGGAAGTAGGGGAAGAAAAAGAAAAAGAAAGAAAGGAAAAGAAGAAAAGAAGAAAAAGAAAAGAGGAAAGAGAAAATGTAAAGAAAGAAATGAGATCCAATCCTCATATCTTGGATCACCAAAATGATCCAACGAAAACGATTTTAAAATAA
>NW_023355871.1:0-467 GCF_001411555.2 Juglans regia
TGCAACCTCATACAGCAATATTTCCTGATGATGAATACAAGGCCGATCAAATTTATGATGTCGCTTTAGGTGAGAGAATTAAGAGCATTTCTTAGTCATATGATGTCTTAGAAAAAGAGCAAAAATTTATAGCACTCGAATCCTTGAAGATTAAACATTGGTTGTTATATTGTCCATTAGGACCAAAAGGTCAGCTGCGTGCGTACTTAGATGGCCTGGCGGATGCGGTGGAGGTTCCTACTTACGTGAAAGGACATCCATTTGGGCAGCCGGCAATAACCAAATCACATCCTGACTGGGAATACTATTCCAAAATCACTGACCGTTTTCAGACTAAGTTTGGGAATTAGTTTCAAAACACCTTTGCTTCTGATGCTGTTTAGATTTGAGAATAATTTTGTGGTGAGAGTGAACACAATTACTTCTAGTTTTATTAATTACATTCTGGTTTGGTTTAATTTTTGTTC
>NW_023355872.1:0-209 GCF_001411555.2 Juglans regia
CAAGGCCATGTATCACCTTGTTGTACCCGTGTGTAAACATCACTTAAGATGTAGCAATTCTGGCATGAATTGCGCACCATACCCATAGAGTGGTACACGGTAGGTATTCTATAAATGATTTGCTTTCACATTTGCACCTAACCTCTTGTATTAATTATAACAACCGACAATTGTTATAATTAATGTCGTCTAGGTTCAGTAACATATGT
>NW_023355873.1:0-321 GCF_001411555.2 Juglans regia
TAGTCCGGTCCGGTCTGTAAAACCTCATGCAGATCGACTGGATCGGACCGAATTCACCCATAGTGAGAACTATGCTAACCCAAGGGAAGAAATTCCCCTTATGCGGGTAAAATGCTAGCGGGAAAAAGGCAGCCAGGGGAGCAATGTACAGCCAAGTACGAAGTAAGGCAAGTAATATGTGGTGGCTGGTAAACCCAGTATGGGTAGCACAAAGAGAACAATGTGACTAAGAAGTGCGCACCCAATATCAGACAGGCAAAGGATATACTGACTGTACGAAAGAGAGTAATGGGCAAAGAGAAGTGACCACGAAGAAGGGAA
>NW_023355874.1:0-5289 GCF_001411555.2 Juglans regia
GGCGCAAATACTTGTAATGTGATGCTGTATTGGCATGAATACACAACTAAAAAGGACTTGGGTAGCATCCACATTTCACTTTTAATTAACCAGTTTATTGTTAAATTAGATTCCAAGTCCATGTTTAGTTCATGTTAGATAAGTCAATGTCAGTTTTCAATCCATGTTAGTTTTTAGGTTATGTCAGCACATGTTATGCTATTTGCCAAGCCATGTCACTCTCATTCATGTTCACATTAGCATTCATGTCATTTTACTGTCATGCATGCTTTTGTATACTGATAGTTAAGTTGGTTGTTAACTTGTTTAGATTTGTAATAAAATCTTACTTGTAGTTCCAACTATTATTTTTTCCAGAATGGTTAGGGGTGTAAATTTAAACCGAAAAATCGAAAAACTGGTTCAGGTCCGATTTTGAATCGGTCCGATCTGAAACCGGTTTGGTTTCGATTCTGTAGTTTCCGGGACCGGTTGGAAAAAATATATATATAAATTAATTTTATATATTATACAAAATATTTATATATATATAAGTTTTAATTATATATAAAATATATAATTATGTATCATATATGAAATAATTTCATATTATAATTTATAAATTATAACATAAAATGTTAATCTTAAATATTAACATTTGTAATTTGTTTGATCATATGTTATTAATATAATTATATATAAGATAATTTTATTATAATTTATAAAATAAAAGTTTAATCTTAAATATGAAAATTTAATTGATCATATACTTTAAACATAATATATATAATTATATATTAAATTATTAATAACATTTTATCGTAAGAAGTAACACTTTATTATATATTTTTTACATTTTTAAAAAATCAAAAAAACGGACTGGACCGAAAACCTGTAAAATCGGAGGTATCGGTTTAGGAGGGTAACCAAGGCATAATCGGTTTTGAAAAATTCCAAACCCGGTTTAGGAGGGTAACCGAGGCATAATCGGTTTTGAAAAATTTCAAACTGGTACATACCGGTTTGGTCCTAGATTTTGTCCAAAACCAGACTGGACCGGACCACACCCCTAAGAATGGTAGACTGTCAAGACATCAAGAAATAGAACCCAAAGGTTTGGATGAGACTGCTTGGGTTGCGAAGGAATGACACAGAATTGATAACCACGCTTATTCGTTTCTTGGATGTTATTTTGGACATTACAGCAGAGCTGCATGGGTAGCTCAACAATGTATTAGAATAGATTAGAATAGTTTTTTTTTCAAACTATAATCATGGACCTCTGCCTTTAGTACTTATGTCGTTACATATCTTTTGGACAAGTACTGTAACTTTTGGATATATGTTATCATGTGATAGTATGCATATTATTTTGGAATATGTTATATCTGGTACATAGTATTGTTGAAAAAAATATTATCTGTTGCGAATATTACTATCATGAAGGAGAGTATATAACATTGTGTTACATATTCCGAAGCTTCAGAGTCCGTCCGATCCTAAGCAGAATTTGGGGGCGTCATAAGGTTGTATTAGAGCAATACGTCTCATCCCTAGGAATTTTACTTGGGTATAGGATCAAAATTTTAGTCTTTTTTTAAGCTTAAATATGCTAAGTATAAGAGTTAGTATGTGAAGCTTATACATGTAAATATGTATTTTAAGAAGTAACATATGACGCGTGGTTGAGCACCCAAACGCTAGTGGAGACAACAACCAAGAAGACAAAATCCTCCAATGGACGGAAGTCATGGATTAGTTGAAACTGTACGTTTGCTGACTGATGTGCTTAAACAACAGCAACAGTAGCACGTACACGTACCTAGATGAGAAATTAGGGGCTCTCCCTACGAAAATTTTCTAGTTCACCATTATTCAGACTTTTTTGGTAATGAATGGCCCTTGAGGGTATAAAAGTGGATTATCGATCTCGAAAGGAAATTCGAGATTTGCATATGCATGGATGATTAGAAGGTACTATATGTTGGGTACCTTTTTCAAGGAGAAACTAGCATTTGGTGGGATATACAGAAGTAGCTTCTAGTGAGAGAGTTGGGAACCCTAGCTGCGTTGACTTGAGGAAGATTCATGCAAGAGTTTGACAACAGATTCTTTTCAAATTCTGTCAAACAACAGGAGGCGCAGGAGCTTGTGTCTTTGTCACAAGGTAGCTTGACTGTGGAACAATACTCTGCTAGATTCATGGCATTAGGGAGGTTCGCTCCTGACCTGATTTCACCCGAAAGGATGCAAACAGAAAAGTTTGAGGGAGCACTTCAGCCAAGGATTCATAGCCAAGTGTCTTATCTCAAGATTGAGAACTACCAAGAGTTGGTAAATGTCACTGTCATAGCAGAGGCAGAGCAAAGAGGTCTAGCTGCTTAGATCAATTTTGTAAGAAAGAGTGCCATGTCGTCTGCTGTAAGTGGTAGTGTAGAGAAAAAGAGGAATTTTACTAGTCCAATGAAGGGCAGGGGAGTAGTAATTGAAAGACATGTGCCGTATTCCAACCACAATATATTAAGTGTGAAAAGCTTTATGCTGGAGAATGCCGTTACGGATATGGAGTTTGCTTCAGATGCAGACAACCCGGGCACATGATCAAAGAGTGTCCCTGTAACACCCGAGCTTAGCACCAAGCCCACATTCTATTTTTTTTGGATTTATACATATGAAAAGCTCACTTGAGATTAACGAGTAATTTTAGAGTAAACTACGGGCCCAAATTTTATTTTGGCGGATATCGAAATCTTTATTGGGTTTGCTAATTAAGTTAAAATCATTAAATATGCTTAGATTAGGTGGAATGTTTTTATGGGTTGAGAAATTTGTGAGACAAGTTGGATTATTGTAGAAGTTGAGTCGATGCCCATTATTGTTGATTAAATACCCGACCCATGGAAATACTGTTAAACCAAAGAGATTATTGGGATTACACTAACAAGCCCAACCCATTTATTAAATTTATACACTATCCAAGACATGGGCCCAAAAGTCCAAGCTCGTAAGAACCAAATATCGGAATCCACACCATGCATGTATCCACGCCATGCATGTCTCCTTTCCTCTAGAGTTCATGGCATCAGTGCGTGTATAAATACCCATGTAATTTGCACTTAATGCAAACCTTACTTTTCTTTTCTTTACCAAATTAGGGTTGCTGCAACCTTGAGTTCTTCAGTAAAACTCCTCCACAACTAATCTTTTTCCACCCTGTAGCCCAGCCTTGAACCCACAAGTGGAGCCACCGTAAACCACCAAACAACCTTCTCGATCCTTTCTTCACCGCCCAACAACCAGTAGCTGCCCCACGTGAAGTTCAGTAGCCCATGTCTCCTTCTTCAGCCACCACATTGCAGCCTCCTTCCATTGCTCAGCCACTGTGCAACACCAAATAGAAACCGACCCCACAGCTTGGCCACGAGCCACTCAACACTGCCTTGCACCAACACTGCCCACCCTCTGTAAACAACCAATGCAGTCTCTGTTTTAGGCAAATCGAAACATAGCAACACTACCGCCCATGAGCTTCTCTCTTCCCAAGGTCACGTTCGAGAAGTAACCATCATGGAGGAGCTTGGTGAACCAGTCAATGTCGTTGACCCGTGGCAAAGGCTCCTCCATCGTTCACCTCATGCCTATCTGCACGTTGAGAACCATCGAAGGAGGGTTCATATGCATGAACTGGCGGTCTAGCCTATCTCGCTGGAAAATACTCAGAACAGCCACATAAACTATTGGTTGAGTCACTTCATGTCACCCACGTGCCATTCCGGTAAGCCAAGCCCGATCTTCTCCCCCACTATCTCTCTCCCTCACTTAACTCTCTCTCTCTCATCACTTTTTCTCTCCCTCCAACAGTTCTCTACGGCCGCCCCCAGACACCTTGTCGTAGCTTTGTTACTGCCCTCACGATGAGTCTGTCACACGGTGCTCCCCTTGTGACTCTATTATTTTCATCCGAACATAGCTTGCCATTTTGTTGTGTAGTCTTCTGTAAATTCTAATAACATATGCAACTTGTGTTTTTTTTATTAATTGGGCTGGGCTTATCTAGGACCACATGGGCTTTGTTTACGTACTAGGCTTGTTAATTAAAGTTGGGTTATGTTAAATAATTATGAAGTCAAACATGTATGTTATTGGGTTAGACTTGGGTCTTAAATCATTTGGGCTTGGTAATATTTTGGTTATAACAACTATTATAATACTTAAATGGGTTGGGCTTATTTTTAAAATAGACTTGTGATGGAGGTGGAATTAGGTTAAGTTAATGTTAAGTGGATATCAATAAATTTGAGAAGAGATGATATTTTAGGGTTATGAGGAGGGTAGATTTTTTTTAGAAAAAATAGATTATTTTAGTATTTCAGGCCTACATATCAAAATATGTGTTTAGTGGAGATTTAAGCAAGTTACGTGTTTATTTTATAGGTAACGATTGATATTCGTTTGGCACTGTTGTGAGGAAATTCAGATAAGTTAAAAAGTCCAGGCAAGTAGGATTCCTATACTAGCATTTGCATAAAACGAATGGACTAAAGTTGCTTTTATGAAAAATATGCATGTTTTGTTACGAAAATGAGAATTTGAAAACAGTCTCGGTCATTTTATATGCATTACTGATCATGAAATCTGTATAAGAAGATAAAAATAAATTTTTTTTATCATAATTGGTGTAGACATGAATTATTTTCTACTTGTGTAAAAAGAGCGAATATGAATTTTTGTGCATGATTATGTGAAGATGCTCTATTTTTTTATTTTATTATGAAGATGATATGATTATGTTTAGTACTTTGTTTTGATAAGATGTGACTTCTAAAAACTTGTATATGGTTTTGTTTCTGCTCTGCTCTGACCTTACCACGGGTGTAAAACTGTGGCCTCTGTTTGGGTTGGTACTAACTTTTATGTTTATGGTGCACCCACTTTGGAAGCAAAGTGATTTTCTATATGGTCTTTCTTGTGTGCACACTCAAGAATCTGAGAATAATAAAAAGAAAATTTCACATTCTGTTTTTGTTCAACCCTACTGTAACAACCCGCTAGAAATTCATTGGTGAAATTTCTATTGATTTTAGGAATCTCGTGAAAACCCCATAAGTTTTTACGAATCGACCAATCGCACAGGTTTTAGTCTATCGACATAGTCAGTGTTATCACTCACTATGGTGCTAGAAATATGAGTTTTATTTATTTATTTATTTATTTTTTTTAAAAAAAGAAAATGTTCATTTCTATATTACCTCATAATTGGAACATTACATAATTTGTCTTGCAAAACAATGGAATTAATTCCTGATGGAC
>NW_023355875.1:0-252 GCF_001411555.2 Juglans regia
AATTTAAATAAAGACAAGAAATAAAAATATTATCTTACCAAAACTCACCTCTCTCTCACTCTCTAACTCAACTCTCTCTCACTCTAACTCTCTCTCTCTCTCTAACTCTCTCTCTCTCTCTGACTCTCTCTCTCTCTCTCTCTCTCGTCGAAATCTCTCTCTCTCTCTCTCTCTCTCTCTCTCTTTCTCTTTCTGTTGCGCGCACGGGAGAAAAGAAATAATGGGCATCCTCCCGTGCGCGTACTGATTAAG
>NW_023355876.1:0-9099 GCF_001411555.2 Juglans regia
CCTCTTTCACCCATGAGGCTTCAAAAAAGAATCTTCTCTCTCTTTTTCTAGCTATGAAGGATGTATCCTTTGCCTTAAGCAAGATGGGTCTGTGATCAAAACATATTGCTATTAGATTAGTCACCTTCACCCTTTTAAACATCTCCCTCCATTCATGATTTGCCACAAATCTATCTAGTCTTTCCTTGGTGAAAGTGTGATCCCCGTGCTTATTACTCCAAGTAAAAAGGCTACCTACATACCCTAAATTAGTGACATTTTTTTCTGTCAACACCTCCATGAATTGCCCCATCCCTTTTTCATCCCTCATTTTACCCCCCCCCCCCAATTTCTCCTCTTGCACTAATAATTCATTAAAATCCTCTCCGATGCACCAGGCCTCCCCTTTTTTTGGTTCCAAGGAAGCTAATAAATCCCAAGACAACTTCCTCTTTGAGGCCTCAGGATGCCCATAAAAACCAGTGAAATTCCAGCATTTCTTACTTCCCTCTCCCTCAATAAAATTGCTTATATGCCATTGAGAAAAATGAAGAATTTCAAGATTTATGCCTCTTCCCCAAAATAATGCTAACCCACCTCTTTTCCCCACAGGTTCCACCACTAGACAACCTTCCATCCTCAATCTACTTTTTAAAGCTTCTACCCTTCCTCCTTTGATCATAACTTCCATAAGAAACAAAATATTGGGCTTATTCACCTTTACTAAACTGCAAAGGGTCTGAACTGTCCAACTTAAGCAATTCATAATAATTGGCGAGGCTGCCTAACAGCCTCCGCCATAATCTCAATATCAATCAATTCCAAACTCTCTCCCATTTTTAATTTTTTAACGCTGCCCTCCACAATATCCTTGTCCTCCCTTCCTTCATTCTGTCTTTTAGAGATGACCGTTTTTCTGTCACCCCTTAACCCCTCCCCTCTAGCTCTCCTCTTCCAGCCCCTTCCCTTTCCTTTCCCCCTTTCCCCTGCCCTCCCTCAAGCTCCATTGTATCCCTTACCACCAGAATTTCATCATCAGCCCCCTCATAACTATGTGTATTGTTTGCTACTAATAAGGTATTGACCAAATCCTGTGTTTCAAACCCCTCTTTAAACATAAAACTTCCCCCCTCCCCCCACACAATGACCCTTACCTTTTCCCTCTTTTCCCACCCCTTCCACCTCACTCTGAATTCTCTCTAACCCTTCAATATTGACTCCCTCTCTCTCTTCATTATTTTCAGAGGTTGCATTTTCCTCCTCCTCTTCCTCTACCACTTCTCTCACCTTCTCAGTTCGACCTCGTCCCCACATTTTAGCTCTTAACCATGGACTATATTGGGCTGGCCCCCCATTTTCACTCAAACATCCCTTTGACCCATGTATTATGCACCCACACTTAAGACAAATCCGTGGCAACTTCTCGTATTGGAAAGGGATCCACAGCTTCTTCCCCTCCATATTTATTGTCCTCCCTCTGCCTAGACTTCTTCTAATATCCCAAATAACCTTAACACTCAAACACTTCCCCCAAGCTATGTTCCCCTCTTGGATTTCTACCTCTAATACTTTACCCATAGTTTCCCCCAACTTTTCTCCCATACTCCGGTTCATACAATCCAGAGGTAGGTTAAACATCTGTACCCAGAAACTCTGTTTAAAGAAATCCATCGAGTGGATTTGGGCCTTCCCTTCTTATGGCATTAACACAAATAAATGGTTGTTAAACAACCATGGGCATCCTCTCATCACCTTCTCCTTATCAAAACGATTTGGAAATGAAATAGTAAAACAGTTATTACCAAGTTCTTGGAAGGTCTGGGGTGAACTTACCTTCCAGATCTTTTCCATGGTGTTTCTAATAAACTCTTTTCCGATCCTACCGTCAGTGAATACCTTTCACAGCAAGCTCCTTTCCCCCAACATCTTTAGTTCCTCGCTATCACTTGATGAAATTTCAATGGGTTCACTCTCCTCTCTCCAAGTTTCAGCTTCTCCCAAATATCCTCCAACCCTTCCATGTCCAAGCCCTCTATTTACCTCAGTAAACACAGACTCTCGCAGTACCCCCACCCAGGTGAGGAATACACTGACCCCCTCCACCCAGCCGTTCGAACCCCTAATCGCCTCCCAGGAAGACGACGAGAGCAAAACGGTTAGAGGAGACTTTAGTAACGATGAGATAGTTAGAAGTGTCAAAATGCATTATGGTCTACGCTTTACGCTCAGTTGATTATTTATGATTTTATGGCGCAATAAGTTTATTTTCATATTTTCGGATGAAACGCCTGTTTGAAACTATAAAATTATTTTTAGAAGTATTTCGAGATTGAATTTCGGTAAACGATTTTCACTGTACGTTAATATGAATATTTAGAAATTTTTAGTGCTAAGTTTATGATTCATTTTTTCTAAGTTAATAGTAACCTCGGTAAGCACATCAATTGCAGTATTTTAAAATCACAGTGTGAAATGTCCAAATTAGATTAGAGAAGTTTTATTTGGACACTTGGCAAGATCTTAGCCACACTTAGTGAGGTGTGAGATCATGCCACCTAAGCAAAACTTTGTTTCATCTGATCAACCAAATTGTGCCAGACCAAAGAGGGTTTCAATTCTAGTGAAACCCTAAATGGTGGGAATCCAATTAAAAGCCCAAAAGCATGGTTGAAATCGGAACCCTAAACAGTTTTCCCAAACCCTAAAGTTGGCCTTCAAACCATTTCTAATTCAATTTCTAGCATTGTGTTTAATCACTTGTTTAAATCACTTCCACATGCTACTAATCCTTCAAACTTTTATTAGAACATCATTATCCAACCTTCTTGCCCTTGAAAAATTTATTGAGCCAAGTGATATTGGATTTGGGCTTGATAGCAACCCAAACCCTCTTTAAATCCTAAAATTTAGGCCCATTCGGTTTAGGCCCATTAAGGCCCACAAATTTGGTCACCATATGATTGCTTTTTGGATATGTTTTGCGCCCCCACTTGGCTGGCCAGATCTTTACAAAGAAGGTCCTAGAGGGTTCTTGAAGTACAAAGCTAAAGGGGCCACCTCACTCTTTCACTTTTACACTCTACCTTGAGAAAATATCTTAGACTGATTTTTGTTTATTGCAATGAGAAGAAAAGGCCAACACTCAAGCTTTCCTTCAGTCCTATCACTTTTCATAACTTGTGTAAGAGGCTCTCCAGTCCACTTCCCACAAAAAGCAACTATCCTTTATAGTTTTCCTTCGTAGAACACAAAAGACACTTTCGGACAGTTTTTCTTATCTCTTTTGCACGCCTAATGCGGAGCTTTTGTAAGTATTGTCTCATAATGTTTTCTTCATGAAAGTTGTTCCTTTTGGAGTCTTGTTTATGTGGATACCTTATTTGTTCCATTTGAAGATCATTTGGTTGGTAAAAAGTTATTTAGATCCCATAAAGGTCATTCTGGGCAATAAACTGGAGAGTGTGTTATATTTTGAAGTTTTTGATCAAACTAATGAATATATCTTGGTCCAAAACTTTTATGGAGTACTGTCAACATGTGTATATGATTTTTGGTTGAGAATTTGTTGCATGATTAAAAGTTTTGGTGAAATAGTTTCTTAAATCTAGAAGCTTAGAAACTGGAAGAGGAAAAACAATTTCTGTTGTGAGAAAGTTTAAATCTTTTATGATTTAATCTTATTCCAATGGCTTTGATATTCTTATTGGAAGCTTTTAGGCCTCTTATATATATGTTACAATGTTATTTTGAATATATTTGATGTTAGTTTCAAAGATATGGTAAGGAGATATTTGGTTATGCCAAAGTGATGATGTTCTTGGCTAAATTTATGTTTTGGTTGATGTTTAACCATGTGATCTTGAGTTTGATGCTTGTATCTGTTTTAGGACACATTTTTAAACCAGGTGATGTTTTGGTTTGAAGATCACATTTGTATAAGTCATGGATCAAGAGGTTGATCAAAACAAGTTAGAAACAAAAATCTGTTTTGAATTTAGAAGAAAAACCAAAAAAGTTCAATTATGGTTTTAGTGATTTTGATGACTTTTTTTCATGATTCAAAACATGATTATTCTTAAGAATATGTTATGAGTATAGTAAAAGAAAAATTTTGATTTAATCATGAGTTTTGAAATTTGAAAGAATTACAACAAAAATCAAAGGAAATAACTTTTGTAAGTTTTGGCCCTATAGAGTTTTAGTGGTTGTGTTTAGTTTTAAATTTTTTTGAATTGATATTTGAGTTTAGGACAAAATTTACATAACGTATGAAAATTTTTGTGATTTTTGGATTTAGGATACAAAATCCTTAAGTTAGGGGTAAAATGATCATTTTTCCACATGTAAAGGGTAATATAGTAATTTTATTCTAAGTTGATACTTTTTCATATTTCTTATTAATAGTGATTAAGTTATAATTTTTAGAAATCACTACTTTCAGTTTCTCGTGATCGCACTTGAGTTTTGTCTAGAAGCACAAAGATTAAGGTAAGTTAGCTCTTAACTTACTATCAGTTTGTTGTATATGTGTGATGAGTAAGGGAACTACAGTTTATATTTGTATGTTGTTATATATGCCATGCCATGTCATGTCATCACATGTTTATCTATTGCACGAATTAGTCTGTCATGGAATACTTATTTGTTATACAATATATTATGTCTCATGTTACTATTTGTTGTAATTTTGTCACATTAAGTATGTCATCTGTTACATGTATGTCATGTCGCGTAATATTCACTGTCACATGTTATGTCATGTTACAAAATATTATCTGTTATATGTTATGGAATATTATCTGTTATATGTATGTCATGTTATGAATGTTGTCTGTTACATTTATGTTTCAAAGTATGTCATGTCTATTGTCTTACGTTCATGTCACGTTGCTCTACGTCAGAACTTCTGTCTTTTATGTCACGTTCATGTCATGTCAAGTCACGTTACGAAATGTCATGTATGCCAGTTAAGTTATTCATGTCAATTACGACCCTAAGTGCTATGATAGGGTAATATCCTAGTGGAACTCTTTTGTTTATGCTAGAGCAGTGTTTTAAATTTCGTACCGTACCGGCCGGTATGGTCGAAATTTTTTGTTTCGGCCTTCCGGCTGATACAGGTACTATATTTATCCCGTACCGGCTAAAATACCGGCCGGTACTGGCCATACGGGGCTAAATTTCGGCCTGTACCGGCATATACTGGCCTATATTTCGGCCTGTGTGTTTTTTTTTTTTTTTTCATTTTTTCAAATTACAAACTTATTTTTTAACCCCTAATTCAGACTAGACTATTTATAATTTTTATATATATGTATTTATATATAATTTATTTATATATAGACTATTATTTTAGAATATAATTTTTATATATATTTATATATATAATTTATTTATATATCGATTATCCCGAAACGCTATTCCGAAACGATACCGGTACCGAAATATTTCGTTCCAGTGCCTTGACCGGTACGATGTCCGGTACGGTATTCAAAACATTGTGCTAGAGTGTCTAAATAGGTGTGAAATTATCTGGGTTGATGAAGATTGTGAATGAGGTCTAACTAGCTGGTCACCGGAGCGCACTAGACACTAACGCTGATGGAGCCATACTTTATTTTACATGTGTCCACAGCAAGTGTGGCACAAATAAGTCATAGGGCTACAACAACTGTGGAACATACACTACGTGAGACACATCAATTGTAATATATAGAATACGTGGGGCCACAACAATTGTGGAGTACCTATTAACACACTCATAGCTGGTATAGACACATGTGTTGTGATGCGGTAATCGATTGGGACACACGGCTTTAGGAGATCCGTGTAGTACCCGTATAGTCACTTTATTAATTATGTCTATTAAATAAGATTCTAAGTTTATGTATTTCATGTTCAAGTCATGTTTCATGTTATGTTATGTACACGTTATGTTTCAAGTCCATGTTATGTTTTAAGTTCACGTACATATCATGTCATGTCACGCCAAGCTAAATTTCAGTTTCAGTTCAAGTTAAGTTATGTAGATACTCCTGGTGTAATCATTCTGATTATTAGGGTATCTCATTTAAAATACTCATGATGGAATCATTCTGATTGTCTGAGTATCTCTGACGGAATATGTTGGGCGGAATCATTCTGATTGTTCACTATTCCTGACAAAACGACTGGCGAAATCATTTTGATTATCACAATTCAAGTCCAAGTTTATGTTAAGTAAAGAAGTCAGATGAAGTACATGTTAAGTGAAGTCTCATATCAAGTTCATGCCAAGTCAACTCTCAATTTCAGTCTAGTTCAGTTTAAGCAAGTCAAGTTCAGTTCACGCTTCAATTTAAGTTATGCCAGTTATGTTATGTTATATGTCATGTTATACTATGATTACTAATGATTTGATTATGCATTCATGTTTTTACTACCATGCATGCATCATTAACCTGTGTGAAGGTTTTTTGTTAACTTACTGAGATTTATAATCAAATCTCATTGTAGTAGTTCTAACTACCATTCCCCCCGAATGATAAATCTTGTTACAAGATCTGAAGGAGAACCAGGAATCGAGCAACTGGAAACAGTCGACTAAGCGACAGTGCGACGTAGGTGATAGTACAATAGTTACCTCAGATTGCTACTTGTATTTGTGGTGTTCAATCTCTAGCACTCTTTTAATCACAACCATTTTGGACTAGTATTGTGATCTCAGTTGTTTAGTATGTCATCATGTATGAAGTATGTTTTAAGTATTTGAGATATTTCGATTTGGGGCATAGTATTGCTAGAGAAAAAAAGTATCCGCTGCTAATTTTGCATAATGCTAGATGCATGTTAGGAATATTGCATCTTCTATATCATGAACGGGGGCAGATAACCTTGTGTTGCATGTCTCGACTCTTCAAATGCCCGTCCGATCCCAAGCAGAATTTGGAGGTGTCACACCTACCACGGGGTTAAACATGGAATTCTATTTTGATGTGATGTTTCAGTTATGTTATGCCAAAAGACTTTTGAATAAGAATATTTTTTACCATTCGCTCTGATATTTTCGATAACACGTTTTGATTCTGCATTCTGAAAATAAAAATATGTTGTTCTGCATTTTGAACTTTGTAAATGCTCATGTTTACATATTAGTATTTGTTCTCTACTTACTGAGTTGTTGATGGATCCGCTAGAAATCAAGAGTATGAAGTACTAACAAAATATGTTAATCGTAGAGGAATAAAAGTCAAATGGTACAAATAAATATTGGAGAGTCATTTTTTCTAGCTTTATTATTTTTTGTTATTGTGGGTATCATGAGATATGAATATTTCTGAATCCTTATAAAGATTTTAATTTGTTATATTAAGGTGTTTCTTTGGTTTCCTTATAGAGAAACATATATATTTATGTTGAACAAATAAATTTATATTTTATGGAGTCGTTGAAGTATATGTAAATGTGTTATGAGAGATGATTTTAGGTAATAGGAGCTAACTCCCTGAACTCTAGGATTGAGGCGTTACAGTCTCAAAGCCGCCCAAAGTAGTGGAGCCGGTTACAATGGTGATAACAAGCTGAAACCAAGGCCCTACATCCCAACATGAGTTTAGCTGTAACGCTAGGAGATGTTGATGTTGACGTGTTAGAGACGGAATAATCTAGCTTCATCCCTGGTATTTTCTAATATATTTGTGCCTTTACTTTAGCTTAGAATGGTAGAATTGTTTTTAAAATAGTACTACCTTACATCGATTTTAGGAAATGACAACCTGTTAAGGTTTATAGCTTGTGCACTATTCAATTCAAGCGCATCGTAGTCTTTTGTGTCTGCAGTATTTGTATGGATTTGTAGTTTGCAAAATGAGTTGTTACCTCGTAAGGTTGTAGTAACGATTCCTGATGGGAATACAGTAGCATGTACTTGTGTAGTTAAGGAGTGTCCTCTTGAGTTAGAAGGTAGAATGTTGAAAGCCGATTTGATAGTGTTCAGTTAGATGGAGTTTGATCTGATTTTGGGGATGGATGGGATATTCAAGCACTATGCTAAGATAGACTGTCGGAAAAGAGAAGTTTTGTCTGAACCCTCAAATAAAAACATGATTAGTTAGGAATGTCGGTTAAGGCCACCCTTCTAATGATTTTTGCTTTACAGGCCAGAAGGTGCATCGAGGATGGTGACTCAACATTTTTGTTGATGGCGGTTGAGAAGTTAGTTGAAAATGAAGAAGTCTACGAGATAAACATGGTTGAAGACGTTGACGAGTTACCCGGATTATCGCCAGACGAAAAATGAAATTTGGAATAGAGTTAGAACTTGCGGCGACTCCGACGCATAAGGTGATGTAGGATATGGCTCTTGCGGAATTGAAAGAGCTTAAAGGTATAGTTGGAGAAACTATTAGCGAAGGGATTTATTTGTTCCAATTATTTGCCATGGGGTGCACCCGTGCTGTTTGTGAAAGGAAATATGGTTCCATGAGGATGTGCATAGACTACATGGAGTTGAACAAGGTAACAATTAAGATCAAGTGTTCGTTACCTCGGATCAATGACCTATTGGATCAACTACAAGGGGCATCGGTATTTTCAAAGATTGATCTGTGATATGGATATCATAAGCTAAAGGTTAAGGAACAAGAAATTACCTTTAGGAAAAGGTATGACCATTACGAGTTTTTGGTGATGCATTTTGGGTTAACTAATGCTCCAACAACATTCATGGATATGATGAATAGAATATTCAAACCTTACCTGGATAGTTTTGTTTTCATATTCATTGATGACATCCTAATTTACTCGAAGAACAAGGAGGAGCATAGAAGTCACCTAAGTATGACACTTACCATACTCAGAGATCAAGAGTTGTATACCAAGCTCAGTAAGTACGAGTTATGGCTTCATGAAGTGAAGGTTTTGGATCACATGATTTCTAGTGGAGGAGTAGCAATAGACCCCAGTAAGATTGAAACAGTAATGGACTAGTAGAGACCAACCAGTGTGCACGAAATTCGTAGTTTTTTTTTTAATTCGCTAGTTATTATAGAAGGCTCGGGGATGGATTTTCCAGTTTATCTGGACCACTTACCGCCCTAATCAAGAAGAATGTGAAATTTGATTGGAGTAATAAGTGCGATG
>NW_023355877.1:0-8353 GCF_001411555.2 Juglans regia
TTTCAAAAAAAGAAAAAATAGGAAAAAAAATATTCATGGACTGACGAGACCGATAGCTAATGGTTCGATCTGACAAAAAAATGGACTGAAGTTTTCGGTTAGTGATCCCCCTGGACCGGACTGATTATGTCCCTAGTACCAGGATTTGTAGCATCACTTATGGTGAGATGGAATGAAAAAGGATGTGGCAAAATTTGTGAACAAGAGTTCTGTATGCAGACTTGTTAAAGCAGAACATTAGAAGCCGGCAGGTGTGTTACAACCACTGCCAATACCATAATGGAAGTGGAAAGACATCTCAATGGATTTTGTGGTAGGTTTTTCAAGAACTGCAGTTGTGAATAACACTATATAGGTGATAGTTGACCGTATAACCAAAAGCACCTGCTTCATACCCATCAAGAGTACATTTTCTTTGGAGAGACTGACAACTATTTATGTGTCAGAAATCGTCAAACTGCATGGAGTACCAAGGACTATCATGTCAAATAGAGACCCTCGTTTTACATCTCAATTTTGGCAGAGTTTGATGGGCATCAGTCTAAAATTTAGCAGTGCCTACCATCCTCAAACAGACGGACGAACTGAGAGGACGATTTAGACTCTAGAAGACATGCTTAGAGCCTATGTCTGTCTTCTGGAGTCTATGTCCTAGAACATGAAAGAAATTGAGAGAAGAAGCTACCTTTGGTAGAGTTCGCGTACAATAACAATTTCTAGGCCACCATTTAGATAACACCATATGAAGTTTTGTATGGCAGGAAGTGCAAATGCCCATTATATTGGGATGAAGTTAGGAAAAGAAAGGTAGATGGACTAGAAGTCTTGCAAGAGATAAAGGATGAAGTCTTAATGATTAGAGAAATGATGAAAAACGGTGTAGAGTCGAGATAATAGCTATGCCGACAACAGAGGAAGGATTATAGATTTTGAAGTCAAAGATTGGGTCTATGTGAAAGCATCTCCTATGAGGCGAGTGACCTAATTCAGTGTTAAAGGAAAGTTACGTCCAATATACATGGGACCCTATGAAGTAATGGAGAAGTGGGAGCAGTTGCGTGTCGTTTGGAGTTACCAACTGAGTTCCATGGAATCCATAATATATTCCATGTGTTTTCATTATAGAAGAGCTTTGGGGATTAGACACTAGCAATTGTAGACCCCGAGAGTAGACCTTTGCAATCTAACCTAACCTATAAGGAAAAACCAGTGTAAGTCATTGATTGGAATGAGAAGGAATTGTGTAACCGTAAGATTCCACTAGTCAATGTACTTTGGAAGAATCGTAATGTTCAAGAAGCAACTTGAGAGAAAGAAGTGGATATGAGAGCTAAGTACCCTCATCTGTTTGGATCTTAGTATAGTTTTGAATCTTGTTTGTAATTATAGCTCAATCGATTTTGTGTTCGCTTTTGTACGGGTTGCATTGCATCAGTTAATCATTATACTTTATTTGTTTGGATATCAAATAAATTATATGTTTGGATATCAAGAGATGGAGTGTTTAGAGTACAATCACACTCATGTGATGTATATAGATAAGAATGAGGTAGGCTACGAGAGGAAAGCTTTTCCTCATGAGGAGTGTTGTCCACCCCTTCACCTGAACACCTGGATGGATCGAGACAATATCAGGGCAAGGATGTCATGCGATGGAGTGGAGTCCAGTCAAGCAGTCAAGGATAGTGCCGCAGTCACCAATCATGAGCCCGACACATCAGGATCATCGATTTCGTCTACTCATTGAGGATGACTACTCGTTCAGGGTCACATCCCAGACGACAATGATAAGGAGGTTGAGCAGCACATTGACCACAACTATTTCGATAACATGATTTACAATTCCAATGATGATGTGTTCTATTATATGTAGCAGCATACCACATCAGTAGACACCGAAGCACCCCCGTCCGCATCGTCTAGCGACTATATGTCCAATGATGGACAATTTATTAGTGAGCAACATATTCTCCTTTTGTGTGGCAGCAATTATATTATGTACACGCGTAGATTTTGAGGACGAAATCTTTATTTTAGGAGGGGAGGATGTAACAGCCCGCTAGAGAAATCCTGAAAAGATTTCACAAATTGAGCGACCACTTAGGTTTTAGCATATCAGCATAGTCAGTTTTCTAGCCGCTATGGTGACAGAAGTGTCGTTTTATTTATTTTAGGTATTTAGGAGTATGAGATTAAGAAATCGTTTGCGCTAGTATTCTTAGATGAATATTTAAGAATATACGGTACAATAATATGTTTTTCATTTTTCAAATGAAAAGCGTTCGAAAATGCCTTTTGATTTAATGGAGGCACTTAAGTGTCAAATTTTGTAAAACAAATTGCATCACTAGATTCACATGATTATTTATGATTTTAAGATGCAATGTTTAATCCTGCATTTTTTGGAGTGAATAATAATACTCGAGATGACGCTATTTGGCACCCAGATCAATCAATGGTTAAGTCACTATGTAAATTGTGAATTGTCCAAAATTAGTCTTGAGAAATTATTAGTGGACACTTGAAAAGATCTTAATCATACTTGGTAAATAGTATATGACATTTGGCATTAAGAAAAATCGTGACATAGAAATGTGAAGGAAATGAAAGAAAATAAACCGTTGTGATCATGCCACCTAAGCAAAAAACTATTCCATTTGTAACACTCTGGTCTCGAATGGGGCCGGAGAATTACTACCTTTCACTTAAAATCATATATCACAGTGCATATATAAACTCCAATCTCTCAACTATACATAGATTTCATTGTTTTAACTCAACTACTCCGAATAATTAACTAGTAACACCACAAATGCTTAATATAAACGTCAACCTTTCAACTTACCACATCATCAGAGCACAACAAGTTTAATGAATAAAATTCTCCAATAACCATGACATCCTTTTGTGCTTAATCCAATATGCTCACATAGCCTTACTCATGCTTTCTATTTTTTATCCTTACCTAAAACATCAAAAATATCTGTAAATATTGTAAAGATAAGAGGTGAGTTATTGACAACTCAATAAGCAGAGAACATATATTAGTATGTAAACTTGAGCCTTTTCATAGAGTTCAGAGTGCAGAACAAAACATTTTAGTTTCAGAATGCAGATCCAAAAAACATGTTATTAGAATATCAGAGCGATAGTTCAAAATGTTCATATTCAAAAATGTCTTTTGGCATAACATGACTGAACATCATCATTTTATCATATCAAAGCATCATATCAGAATGGAGACTATGTTTAACCCTCGTGGTAGGGTTGTACATTTTGCGAAAGGTCAAGCAAAACATAAATCATTGGGGTGGGCAGAGGGTGCCCTCCACTCATTGCATCGCCCCGCCTCGGACGGGGGATCTGCCCCATACAAGCGGGGGGCGGGGCCCCCGGCCCATATGAAAGGGGCGATGCGGAGGCGGGGGACGGAGGGGGCTCAGCCCCGCTCCGAAAATCCCCCGCCTCGCCCCCCCAAGTTTTCAGCTTTTGACTTTTACTTTTCCCGAATCTTCTTCAACAACTCAGTCTCTCTTCTCTCTCGATCTCTCTCCGTCTCTCGTCTTTGTTTCTCTCGATTAAAACCCTCTTCGCAGTTCGCACATGATCTCTCTTGATCTCTCTTGTCTTAGAGCCTCTGCCCTTCTTATGTAGATGAATCCACTACTTCAACCCTCTTCGTCTTCTTCCTCAAAATCTCCTTCCTCTAACCAGTTTCATGTGTAGGACTCTTTATTTTGCAGGTTCTTGAAGCTTTTGTTTTCCAAACACGTCCGCGAGCTCTGCAGGCTACAGAGGGCAGAGCCTGTTTCCAGATCTTCAAATGAAGTTGTTTTGCTCCCCTTCGAGTTTGCTCTGTGCTAAAACCTAGTCCATCTTCTCTCTCAATCTTCAAACCAGATTTTCACTTTCATTTTCTTTTGGGGGGTTTGATTCTGTCGGCGAGTTGTTGGGTTTGGTTTCAATGGTTCGTCGTTGTGGTTGGAAAAATGGTGGACACGGTAGTAGTCGATTGGGGTGGGGAGGGGAGGGGAGGGGCGGGGCGGAGGGCAGACGGATAGAAGTCCACCCCCGCACCTTGTGCAATGGACTGAGTACCCCACCCCCTCACATGGACAGGGGCGGATTGCGGGAAAGAAATCCCCACCCTCGCCCATGCGGGGGCGGGGGGCAGGGAAGGGGGCGTGGGTAGCACCCCTATAAATCACCATGATACCAAAGTGATTGCACTTAGAATAGAGACCACTATTATATCCCGTGGCAAGGCCAAATGCCACTATTATGTCTCGTGACAAGGTTAGAAGTCATAATTATATCTCGTGACAGGGCCAGAGATTACCATTATGTCCCGTGACAGGGTTAGAGGTCACTATTATCACACATGACAAAGTTAGAGACCACTATTATCACCCGTAGTAGGGCTATATATCATAGCAAAACAGAATTAGAATCATCGAATCAAGATAAGAAATATAATCGGATACAGAATCAGAAAGTCATTCCAAAGGTTTTACAGATGTCACCTCAAATCAAAAAAGAGTACTGAACAATTTCATATCATTTTCACATATTTAAAATTGATTTAGAGTATCTTCACATAACATGTACAAATTTTCAGATTTCATATTCGCTCTTTTGCATTGTCAGAAACAGAATGTAAAAAATTTGCTAATGTCTACACTAGTCATGACAAAAATACTTTCTTCTTTTATACATATTTTATGAGTAATACAAAATAAATAACTAAGGCTGTTTTCACATTTCTTTTCAAAATATATCATGCACATTTTTCATAAAATCAACTTCAGTTCATTTTATTTTTATGCAAAATCTATCACAGAAATCGCACTTACTTGACCCTTCAAATTTTTTTGGAAAAAAAACTCTGAATCTTGTTAAGTAAAAATTTGATCGTTACCTAGATATAATTAAAAATATTATAAATTAATACAATTAAATTAGCACATCTAAAATAAACAACACAACTAAACAACTCTACTACAATAAATCTCATTGTTCCAATTCTTCTAACCCAATTATTACTTATCTCCAACCTACAAAATAACTTCCCAAACCTCACCCATTAGAAGCGTTCACACTTATCCCATTAGCGTACTCAACATCCAATCACAATACAAACTACAAATTTTTTATCTCAACATTTCGAACGACACCAACCACATCACAATTACTTATTTTATCTCAACATTTCACAGGGGCCTTCGGCCACTATGCAGATTTACAAACAGTGCTACAAAGCAACCTCCAACACTTCAAATAATTATTTCGATCATAACCACATCACCTAATTCTTAATTTCTCACTTACTATCACTTCACAAAGCACACAATCAACATCACAATGACATCGTTTCCCCAACTACCGATTACAACTATTCACACACGCAACAATTTCAATACGACAATTCATAGTTAACCCAACACATGAATTCTAGAAATCAAGTGTCAGTTATACCTCTATGGTTTTTGCCACCAAGAGTAATCGTCCGATGTGAAGATGTTGTTGGATTGCTGATGACTTGCATAATTTATTATATTTTATCACTTCTTAACTTTAAATTTTAGTCTAAATATCCTATTATTAGACTAAAATACTAAAATGTTAATAGAAATCATTGAAATTAATGTGTATTCTTGAATTGAGTTTCTATTTACTTTGAGATACTCATGAGCAGATTTTCATCTTTAATTTTAGAGTTTATAAAAGAGCAAGTCCAAACCTATTCGAATTCAAAGGACTTTCAAGTGGGCAAGACGTTGGAACAACCTAAGAATTTTCAATGAGTGTAGGACTCTTCAAATAAGGATAATGATGGGGTTTAAGAGTAATTCGGATCAGAGTCCAAAACGTGCTAATGGACAACATGGACACACTTTAGTATTTTAATCATAAATTTTTGCTCTAATATTGGATTGATGCGATTCTTGATGATTTGGAAAGCTATCTTAAAGAGCTACAAAGTTGTCTCTAATAAGGATTTCCAAATTTGACCTCCTAAAGCACTTATGTGATTGCCATGTTGAGTTCTAAAATTTAGGCGATTTTGTGTGCGGGAATATGAAGACATTATGGTTTCTTTCCTACCCTATTTAAGCATATCATTAGCACGAAATTAGAGGGGCATTTCTTTGGAGTTTTTTTGTTTCAGACATTGCGGCTTGCGAGGGACGACACTGCGGACTGCGAGAAGCATTTTCAGTGTTCATTTTCTTCTATTCTTTTCTCAAAAAATTGATGGTAAATTCGTTTATGTTAAATTTAATTTTTAGCATGAACTAAATTTTCTTTATTGTAAGAAAACGATATAATCTAATTCCGAACTATGCTTACTTTTCTATGTTAATTTGAAGTAATTCTCTTCTATATTTGTCTGATTTATTCTGAGTTTATTACTTCTAATTAACTGACCATTAATTAGATTATTTTAATCTTGTGATTTATTGTCGAAAGAGGAAATTATATGATAGATCTTGGATATTTTGGCATATGTAATTATAGAGATCGAAAGACTTGTATGAACCTATTTAGTATTAAAATCATTGGTCTTATTGCTTTCTTGCTTTATTAATTTGCATACTCTTATGTAAATTGATGAACAAGAATAATTTTCAATTGACTATTGAAAAAAGCTTTTGGATGTTTGTGGAGATTTGCTAACAAATAGAGAGAATTAAATTCAATTAATTAGATGAGTAAAACATAGTGAGGGATTATGTGAAATCGATTTCCTAGAAGTTTTCTTTCCCATTGATTTGATCTTCGAACAATATCTTTCTTTTCCTTTAAGTATTTTCTTTGAATTAATTTTATTTTAATTTTCAATTACAAAAATCTTAGTGACTTTTCTAAATAAAGTCGAGATTAATATAATTTCGGTATTTGTCAAAAGTAAGTTACCAATCCCTGAGGACAATATTCTTCTCATCACTTTACTATAAAACTACAATACTGTGCACTTGAAGTTTTGCACCTATCAATTGTGTGAAAACAGGGGATGTTGTGTGCGATGGAGGTTAGCAGCGGGTTTGGGCTTTTGTAAGTGAAGGCATGGGTGTTTGTCGTGGTCTAAGGTGGAGCCGAGTGGTCGGGCCGTGAAGACTGCAGGTGAGGGGCAACAAACCCCAATCTGCATAGAGACCGAGAGGGAGATCAACTGAGGAAGAGCAAGATAGAGAGAGATGGCGAGAGATAACTTACCAACGTCGCTTAGGTGGTGGGGCTCAAATCTAGACTGTGAGAGTGTGTGGTGAATCTTGCGGTGGTTGATTTGAAATTAGTGGTAGCTGTTGGTGGTTCTCATTGTTGGGTTTGCTCGACGTGTGGTGGTGGTGATTTGGGTCTTCAGCACAAGAGAGAGAGATCGACTGAGAGAAAACTTGTAAGAGGGAGAGAGAAACTCATGGGGAGGGATTGGTGAGTACGAGGCACGGTGAGATAGACAGGGAGTTGAGGTTGTCGGTCACAAAGAAAGGGACGTGTAGAGGGGTGGCATCGTGGGGGAGAAGTTGTGCTTTGAGTTGTGGAGCCATGTAATAGGAGAAGAAGGGTTATCGGGGAATGGGGGAAGAAAGGAGAAGGAAACCAATTTTGAGAGTGGTAAAACAGTGCGCTTTGCACCTAGCTAGCTGGGTTTGGCACTTGGGCTTAGGCTCTAAGCTTGGGGTGTTACATCCTCTCATTTATATAAATTTCGTCCTCGAAATTTGCTAATACCTCAAGCGAAGGCTACACACTTATCTGTCACATCCAATCCACGCCTATTTTAATTCTCAATTTGGTCAAACATAATATTCCAAGATTTTAACTTGCAATATTTTTGCCTCGTGCCTTAAATGCCTCCTAATTCACACACCTAGTATCGATCGTCATACCCTCTAGAGTCCAATTCTAGTTGTAAACCTCAACAACAGACTCGATTAAATGCCTAATAATAACTTCACCCAAGTTCTAAACTTAACTTCATATAAAAAAGCAAATAGAACTCATCACTTTATAACACCTTCATACAAACTTGGGGCACTTAATCTCACGTTCAGTTCATGAAGGTATCGAAATCATGGTTCCTCAAAATCTATTGTTCCTAACAATCCTAAAAAATTTGAAAATTCATAGTCAAGATTTAAGTCTTAAATGATCTCAAATAAACAAATTTATAAAGTTAGATGCATACTAGGTGCACTATATCTTTAACTGTCATAAATGTGGATATAGAACATTATGTTGCATATTTCGATGTTTTCGAATTTGTTTAATTCCAAATAAAATCTAGGAGCGTCACAAGGCCTAGCCTAACAAGCGATGGATTCGTCCCTCCAATAGAGTAATTAATGAA
>NW_023355878.1:0-3894 GCF_001411555.2 Juglans regia
TGAGAAATGCTTTAATCCTGAATTTCAAAAATTGTCTCGAGTGGGACATTTTTTTTTTTTTTTTACCGAATAATAAAAAAAATATTTTTTAATGATATTATAAATTTTTTATTTTTTTAAATATTTATGATGATTAAAAAAATACATAAAAAAAAAGAATAAAAAAATTTACTCTTTTCGAGATAATTTTTTAATCTCAAATTCGAGATTCATAGCAAGACTATTCCTACTTAAGTTTCGTGCTAAGAGCATTAGTAGTGGATTTAATAAATTTTAATTTTAATCACATAATAACTAAAGTATAAAATAAAATATAATAATAGGCTCAACAAATAAATATTAATTTTAACTTCAAATTATATCATTGACTAAATTTGTTGAACCAAAAGAATCAAATATTATTTTTTGACTAAAATATTATCTTCACGCTGCTTGCTTCTCTCCCGCGCAAGTAGAAAAAGTCCAAGAAATTACCACGGCCTGCCTCTCCTCTCTTTCAACTTGAACAAAACCCAAGCACCGAAACAAAACCCACACACCGAAGGCCATCGACTCCCACCATCGCAACCACACGGAATGCCATCAACTCACAGTCGCAACCACATGGAACATCATCGATTCTCAGTTAGAACCACTGAACGCCACCATCTCCCACAGTCGCCACCATAAGCCACACGAACTCCATTTTTATTTCTCTTTTTTTTTGGATGCCAATAACTTGATTTATGGATTCTTCTAGCCAAGCTTTATTTTTGGATTATAGGAGATTGCTATCTTTTCTAGCGAACGACCTTCCAAGCTCTTAAACTTTTTCCAAATCCTGGGTTCTGCCTCCATAAAATCAAATATCATTCCGATCCAAACTTAGTTCGAAAAGGCATATGATTTAATTGTTCTCTTGAGTTAGATGAGAAGGCATAGTTTTTTTCTTGGAATTATAGAATTTGATTTCTGGATTCTTCTTTAATTTTAATATTTTAATAGAATAGTAGAATATTTGTTGAACCTTCTATTTGATATTATTGAAAACTATCTAGCTAAATTTGTAAAAATAAATTTCTTAATTCAATTTTGATCAAAGTTTATTGAGCCCAAGCCACTACTAGTGTTCTAAGTTGCTAACAAGAAAAAAAACACCTGTGAGGTGTACAAGATACAAAATACAAGAATAATTCTAAACTCCCCACGTATCCGTTCTGAGGATGGGTACAGCTGAATTTTTTTAATTTTTTTAATTTAGTGATTAAAAAAAATTAAATATTAGTTATGAATTCTTTTAAAATATATAATAATATGAAAAAAAAGAATAAAAAATTATAACTTGTCGATAGCCATTATTGTGCAACACCCACCAAAATGCAACGACTCATAATTGCTGCAAGGAGCAATGCCGGGGAAAAGATGTTGTAAAGGAAAATTTCACTTACAGTAACTTTTACGTCTTTTTTTTTGCATATTTACTAATGTATGTATTTAAACATAACGATAAAAATAATAAATTACATATTAATATGTAATGTATGAAATGATAAATAAATTTTTCTTTATAAAAAATGGAATCTATTATACAAATTTTTTTATTTGTATATTTTATAAATAATAGACATAAAAGTTACTTGAAATATTAAAAGTGACTAGAGCTCGTTTGGAGAGTGAGATGAGATGAAAATTATGTTAATAGTAGTAAAATAATTTATTAATAGTAATGAAATAATTTGAGTTAAGTATTTTTTTTATTTTAATAAATGAGTGAGAAAAAATTAAATAATAAATATTATAAAACTAAAATATTATTAAAATATAATTTTTTTTGATGATTTGAAAAAATTGAATTATTTTTTATTTTTTATTTAAAAATTTAGAATAATTATAATAATTAGTTTAAAAATTTTATATTTGAATGTCTTTAAGATGAATGCCATTATTATTTATCGGTTTGTTTCTACAAATAGTATTATTACGTTATGTCACATCAATTAGGAAGAACGTGTTTTTTTAAATAAAAAAAAAACTATGAAAATATGTCCTTTACACCTCCATGCAAGCCTGATTAGTTTAAAATTTTTATATTTGAATGTCTTCCAGATGAATACCATTATTATTTATGGGTTTATTTCTACAAACGGTATTATTAGGTTATGTCATATCAACTATGAAGAATTTGTTTTCTTAAAAAAAAAAAGAAAAAGAAACTATGAAGAATATGTCCTTTACACCTACATGCAAGCATAATCTCTCTCTTTGAGGTGGGGCTGGGCGGCCGGCACCCCGGGGGCATGGGCAAGGGGAAACAAGCCTCGGATCGAGACTAAACCCAACCTAAAACATATACATAAAATCATTATTAAGACGACGTTGTTTTGATAATAAAATTGTTTTTAAAAAAATAAAAAAGAATGCCAAAACCTCATCATTTTAGGGAGGTTTAAGTTTAGAATTCCCGTCAGATAGTTCTCTTTTTTTTTGTTCTCTCTCTCTCCTCTTTGGCGACGCGATGAGAATCCAACGATGTTTAGGTTCTTTTTCTTTTCTTCTTTCCTCCCATATGAGTTTATGGCATATGTATTGTGTTTTGGTTTTTGATTTGGATTTATTGTGGATTTGAGATGATTTTGTAACTTTTTTCATAGTTAAGATGGTTTTAGAACTTTGTTTGAATTTTTTTAATGTGTTTTTTCGGTTGGGACAGTTGTGGGTGGCGGGGGGCAACCCCACCCCTTGCCGATTCGGAGGAGGGGATGGGTCACCCCACTTGCAAGGGGGTTGGCCAACTCCCCTATTTTGAGGTTATGGACGACATCGCTAGGGGTGTAACCGGTCCGGTTCGATTTTATACATTTTTTAGAATTGAACCGGTATACACTGGTTTCAAAATTTTAAAATCGATACTGGATCGATTCACTATTGAAATCGAAGACTTCCGATTTCGGTCCGGTCAGATCCAATTTTTTCAATTTTATGGATTATCTATGTTTTTAATAATATGATATTTATATATACTAAATTATTATTCTATTTATATTATAGTATAAATACATTATTTTATAATAATTATCACATACTAATATAGTATTGAATTTAATTATAGTCTATATAAGTTTTAGACTTTTTATATGAGCATATATATAATCAAATATGTAAAAATGTATTTAAAAATATATATATTATAAATTATTATGCCAAAAATGTATTATATATATCAAAAGTAAATTTATATCAATGTTTATGTTTAAAATTAAAATTTTAAGTTATATTAATTTTAAATTATAAGATTAAAATTTATATGATATATCAAATGTTATATTAAAATTATAAGATTATTTTATGTTATATTACATATTATATTAATTTTATGTTATAAAATTAATAAATTTGAATAAGGAGATTAGAATTTCATATTATATTAATTAATAATTTAACATATAATATAATATAAAAAATTATAAATATGTATACCGACTTGGTTCAGTTTAAATTATTTTTTTTAAATATGAAAACTGTTATTGTACCGGTTTAGAATCAATTTGATTCTTAAGAACTGATACCATACCGGATCGCTTACAAATCGGATCAAACTCACAAATTCGGTCTATGCCGTTCGATTCAACTGATTTTTCATTTTTTTTTACACTCCTAGGCATCACTTGCTTCCAAAGTAATAAACGGCATCCTCTAAAAAAGATTAATATTACATATAATTATAGAGATAAATGTTATACAGTCATTTTAAAGAAGTTTGAATTTATTATTAAAAAATTATTTTTTTTATTTTTATTTTTATTTTTACTCTTTTTATTTTATTTTTTTAATTTTATGCGACCCTTACCCGCTCCACCACAAGTATCACGTCTCCTGCACAAATCACGCCAAAATTGAATTTCAATGCCCAAACAC
>NW_023355879.1:0-851 GCF_001411555.2 Juglans regia
TCCTAAGTGGTGAAGCCGTGAAGGTCTTAGTTTTGGGTCCCTTCAAAGTTTAAGATTCAACACCTTATGAGAGCAAACAATTATTTGAGATCATAATATAAAGTCAACGATTTAATCAATTTTATGTAAGGAAATTTTTGAAGGTGCGGTATACGGAATCGAGATTTATTCTGAAGCGGTGGGTTCAACGGATCCAACCTTGGAGAGCAATTGTAAGGTTATGATTTATAAAAGGTTTGGCATAATGGTACTTATAAAATTTTATTGTGATTCTTATAAAAAAAAAATAAGAATTTATTGTGATTCTCTATTTGATAGGAGAAAAAATCTATTTACAAATCTGCTTAATGAGAAATCAAATAAATAGTTAGCGTGGATGTCTGCTACATCTATTAGTAAATAAATAAATAAAATTGTATTTTGATATTTTTCAATAAATGTATATACGGGTTTGAAAGTGGCAGAGTTTTATTTAGATTAGTTAGGTAAGAGTCATGATTTTGAGAATTGTCCTGAATGATTTATTTCATAACAAACATTTTATTTATTTATGTGACGACCTCGTCCTGATAACCAAAGGTCGACAGAACAAGATTTTAAGGTCTCGTTTGTTTTTAAAAATGAGATGAGATGAGATGAGATTAAAATTAAAAAATTAAATAAAATATTATTATAGTATATTTTTTAATATTATTTTTGTTTTAAAATTTGAAAAAATTAAATTATTTATTTTATTTTATATTAAAAATTAAAAAAATTATAATAATTAGATGAGATGAGATGAGATGAGATGAGATATTTTTTCAAAACAAACGAGGTCTAAAGCAATCTGTGTTTTGGATCCATCTCAC
>NW_023355880.1:0-1832 GCF_001411555.2 Juglans regia
TGAGATGATAGGGTTCGATAACGCTATAGGTACCCATCTAGGATGGGTTTGATTTCTTAAGCCAATTTTGGCGCTGGGGGATGGGTTTGCAACTGAGACCAATTTTGGCGTTGGGAATGGGTATGATTTGCTCTGAATTCGTTTTTCATTTTTTGTTTAAATAATATCAGCTGACGTGGCTAATTTTAGTTTTTAAATAATACATGCACATCAGCGATTCCGCAAAAGGCACCCAACGCGGGGTACCTGTAGCAAAACTGCTTATCTTATAATCTCAACTATTGTTTATTTTTTCTTTTTTTTTTAATAAAAACAAAAAGAGAAATGATATGGAATCTCACCAAGACAAGGGTTTCTTAGATCCACCGCCTTTGGAAGTAACCTCTATCTGACCATACTCATCAAACTAGCATATTAAGTAAATTAGTAAGATGTTTGAGTGTACTGTAACTATATCAGTAAGTAATTAATGGTAAGATTTGATTTGTAATATTCAAATTTTAAATTAAATTATATCATATAAATATTTTATTAAATATGTTATATGCACCGACATTAATTGGGTCCAACCACCAAGTCTCAAAGTCTGGCCCAAGGTTTAGTTACAGCAGCATGTTAGTGTAAATATATGGGGCTGCAACATGTGGTCTTTGAAGAGGACTCGAGGTAAGTGGTAAATGCAGTGATGAATGATAAAGAACAACATGGTATGATAGGTTGTTTGCTGAGAGATGTAAAAGACATTCTGGTGAATACAATGTGGGATACAAAGCAGATTGAGAGAGAATGAAATAGAGTAGCTTAGGGGTGCTACCCGCCCCCTACAGGGCGGGGGCACCCCTTCCCCGCACCCCCCTGCATGGGGTGGGGGGTGGGATTTTCACCCCCGTCCCCCGTCCTTGGGATGCGGGGGTAGGGTGCAGGGCGGATTCCCAATCCGCCTCGCCCCGCCTCTTTCTACTTAAAAAAAAACACTACATTTATTTGATTTAAAAATTATTTCTAAGTGTAAAAGTAATTAAAAATATATTTTTAGATCTAAATTATAAATTTAAATTTTGTAAATATTACTATAATTTAAAGACTATGTAACTTTTAAATTTGCTGGTGCATATTTTGTGTAATTTGTAGTGTATTAATTTTTAAATTATGTAATTTTTAAATTTGCCAATACATATTTTGTGAATAAGTCTAACAAATTGTAATATATATATATATATATACACAATTTGTAAAATATAAATATATATTTATGTTTATATATATATGTATATAATATATATCTATAAATGTAAGCGGGGGCGTGGCGGAGTTGGGCCCTCCCTGCCATGTCATGTATATTGACTCTTGTAATGGATAAAAGCCAAATAATAGGTTGATGAATGAAGTTGAGTAATTTTATTAAAAGAAAAAGAAAGTCTTAGTGGGTTTGGATACACAAACATATCTCATATCATCTTATCATTACAACTTTATTAAAATTTCATACAAAAATATAATAAACAATTCAATTTTTTAAAATCTCAAAATAAAAATGATACTAAAAAATTATATTTAATAATATTTTATTCAACTTTCAACAAAATATTTCATTTGAACTCACTATTCAAACTCACCATTTCCCTTTATATGTGTACAGAAATTATCTCATCTCATTTTATTTCATCATTACAATTTTTTCAAGTTTCCATACAAAATATAATAAACAATTCAAAATTTTCAAATCTCATAATAATAATAATATTAAAAAATAATATTTTAATTTTTATTTAAAATTATCTTATTTTATCTCATCTCACTATCTAAATTATCCATCAAATTCTAGTTTCAAT
>NW_023355881.1:0-435 GCF_001411555.2 Juglans regia
TAATATTTTTTTTTTAGATAGAGATGGGTATAATTTTTTTTTTATAAAAAATTAAAAATATAATAATCTCATTAATAATTAATTTAAAATGAATTGAATCTAATATAACAACAACACACAATCGAAGTCTTCCGTTTGGCGTGGATTTTGTCTAGTTTTCGATTTCTCCAGCCAGTTTGGTGTGGATTTTCTCTAGTTTTGGATTTATTTAGCCGGCCTCGTTTGTATTCGTAACCCATATCAACTCATCTCATCTCATTATTATAATTTTTTCAAATTCTCATACAAAATATAATAAACAATTTAACTTTATCAAATTTTAGATATAATTTTTTTAAATTTTCACATAAAATATAATAAATAATTTAATTTTTATTCTATTATTTATAAACCATCTTAATATATCTCAATTCATCACTTAATTCAAACCACTCC
>NW_023355882.1:0-538 GCF_001411555.2 Juglans regia
TCAAACTTTATTTAGATTCAAAAAATATTTCATCTCATCTCATTTTATTATTATAATTTTTTTAAATTTATACATAAAATATAATAAATAATTTAATTTTTTTAAATTTTAAAATAATAATAATATTAAAAAATAATATATATTTTTTATTTTTTATTTTTTAAAATTATCTCACCTCAATTTATCTTTAATCTAAACCGACGATTTAAACGTGAGGTAGCGTTTAAGATAAAGGTCTTGCAATAATATTAATAACATTAAGGCTTCGTTTAGATCATTAATTACTCTCAACTCATCTCAACTTATCATTATAATTTTTTCAAATCCTAACATAAAATATAATAAATAATTCAAATTTTTTAAATTCTAAAATAATAATAATATTAAAAAATAATATTCTAATAATATTTTATTATCTCAACTCAACTCAATTCACTTCAACATCCAAACTCACACTAAAATTGTCAAAGCACGAGATACTTCCCCTTTTGTATTCTCAAAAGTATTCGCTAGAGCATTGGCTACAGGAGACAAGTAT
>NW_023355883.1:0-987 GCF_001411555.2 Juglans regia
ATGAGGAATAATTTCATGTAGATAAATAATTATCTCTTATAAAATTAATTTTACAAGATAAATTAAGTCATGAATTTATTCATAATATCATAGATTATCATAAAACGGCGGAGTTCACACTATTTATCATGTAACAAGGATGAGAAAAAAATATTAAATTACATGTGAGAGAGAAGGTTGAGAAATAATCTCATATTATTTATAGACAAGATTTTAAATATGTTTATAAGAAATGAATAATTATATCTTGTAAAATCGATTTTATAAGATGAATTAGATCCATAAATTTATTCAGCGACTCGAGTCATACAATGCGCGATCTTTTTTTCTAATTTCGGCTAGATTTATTTACATGAGTTGATCATATTATATAGCTGTCAGTAATGAATCTTACTGGCGGCTATGGAGATCATGTTCTTGGTAGTCGCTAATATTCAGATTTTCAACCATAAGTTTCCCCCTTTACAACGCTGCATGCCATGGAACGCAATGCAGAAACATATATAGTTGGCGGGGTAAGTAGATAAGAAAAAGATCGACCGCTGTTCATGGGCGGGCATATATTATATAATTCTTTCTCGAAGAGTTGTACATAGTGCATAGGGTTAAAGTCAACTGTATATAGTACGACGATTATTTTCTTCCTTCCATCAATCTCCCTCTCCCCCTTCGTGTCAAAGGCGTTAACCCATGACCTCCTTTTATTATTCCTAGTTTAGGAGAAAGAAAGAAAGTCTGGTTTCGGACGCAAATTTAATGGTTCAATTCTTCGAGTACTTTGTAATAAGGCCTACAATTTTATGACATCAAGCATTAAACTAATGTATTGAAATTAGAATAGATTTAAATATACGAAATATCTTATCAAATCATTATAATTTTTTTAAATTTTTATAGAATATTAAAAAATTATATTTTAATAATATTTTATTCAATTTTTAATAATATATCTCATTTTATCTAAATTATCAATCCAAACTCAGCCCG
>NW_023355884.1:0-297 GCF_001411555.2 Juglans regia
ATAGTATTGTATACGTGGAAAATTGAGATCAGAGTTACACGCGGATATTTGCAATAGTAATATTACTGTACATATCTTCCTATATCTTAAATTTATTACTGTTTACATTAAAAGCCAACCATCATGAATATTACTGTTTATGTTAAAAGTCAACAGTAATAAACAGTAATTATTGTTCATAAATCACTGTTTACGTTGAAAGGCAATAGTAATAAACAGTAATTGGAAAAATTTAGATTTGAGACTTTAAATCTCAATTTTTCATCTTGAATTTCTAAAATTGATCTAACAGTAGAT
>NW_023355885.1:0-1749 GCF_001411555.2 Juglans regia
AATGAAAAACATATGAGTATTATTATAGTTAAAAAATTCTAGACTTAAATCTCACATTTTGTACATTTATTTAAAAATATTAATAAAATAATAAAATAATATATTTTTAAATGAATATATAGGATGTGAGACTTATAGGTAACACGACTCATTACAATTTTATAGTGTGAATATCTTGTTTACTATTTTTGAAAAATGGTGAGTTTTGTTATTTAAAAAACAATAATGTTACTATTCCATCTTATTTTGCCCTATTATTTTTATCACTCATATAATTTATTTTTTTTACTTGTTAATTAAGGAAGTAACTATTAATATATTAATTTTTTTTATATTTTTTTAAAAATGTTTAAAAATATTAAAAAATTATGAATTAAAAAATAAACTTTTGCCTAAGGGGCACGCCAGCTATCACTGTTGGGCACCACCCTAACAGCACTCCTTAAAAAATAATAATTTTTTTTACGTAAATTTATATTTCCTTACTTTCTAGTTTACTCACAAATAGCCTAATAGGTGTGTAACGATTCGATTTTGAACATATTTTAGAATCGAATCGGCATATACTAGTTTTGAGATTTGAAAAATCGATACCGCACCGGTTATACTCTTAAACCAATACTTTCAATTTTATCAGTTTCAGTCCAGCTCGATTCGATTTTTTTGGTATATTATATAGTATATAGTATATTATAATACATAATAATATATTGTAGTATATATATTATAATATATCACTAAATTATATATTATATATTATATATTATATATTTATAATATAATTTAGTGATATATTATAATATATAGTAATGTAGTATTAATATAACTATTAATACAATAGACTGTAGTGATAATATATAGTTATTTATATAGGATTTTAAAATTTAATATTATATTAATTAGTAATTTATCATATAATACAAAAATATTTTTATATATAATTATATATATTATATATATTATATATAATATAAAAAACCATATAAAAAATTATACAATATAAAAATTAAAAATATATATATGAACCGGTCCTGTCCGGTGTTAGAAAAAAAAATTAGAATCAGACCGATTTAAAATAAAACAGGTATTGGACTGAATCAAACTTGGTACCGAACCAAACCCATCGGTTCAGTTCGGTCCAGTCCGATTTGATTCATTAATTTTATTTTTTATTTTTTTTAACCCCTGCGCACAAAGAATTATTGTTCATGAATATTACAATGCTAGACTCTTGATACGGGATGTGCTCAATTAAATATTTGAAACCAACAATTAAATCGAATGTGAAATACGCCAGAGGGGGAGGAGTCATTAGCTTCCTCCTCCTCCTCCACTTCATTCCCTCATTCTATTCAATCGTATTGTCTATTAAGATTTATTTTATTTTATTTTATTTTATTATCTTTAAAATAAAATAAGATAGATTTACAATTTTCTGATAACTCTCGAGAGACACTCACAGTATAAACAGATTTACAGGTCAAAAATTGTTGGAAAGAAAGTAATAGTTTTACAAAAATATCGTGCATGGTTCTTACGCGCCACCCACATTTGCGTGTGGTCCTCACGTGCCACCCATTTCGACAGTTCTTTTTTACATATGCATTATATCATCAAACTTGCCACCATTAGACATTTCAGATCTGACCTTTGTGACTGAAAAGATACAAGTGTGTTGCTTTCACAGACCGTCACAGATTATGAAGTCTATAAGAATTGGTCCAAACTATAATCTGTTATTTTTCGCAT
>NW_023355886.1:0-254 GCF_001411555.2 Juglans regia
GTCGGGACATGGTCGGCCGGCGGCGGCCGCCGCCACAACCACCGCCGGCGGCGGTGGAGACGATACCCCCCCGCCGGTGGCATGGGGGGCGTGGCACACGCCCTTTCCATGGGCGCCAGGGGCATGCCCATGTGAGGGGGGCGGCATGGACAGCCCTCCTGGCTGACCATGTTGGGGCTTGCATGCCCCCCCTAAAGAGCATTTAGAGCCAAATCCCAACCGGCAGGAGGAAACATCAAATGTCCGAGGAAACA
>NW_023355887.1:0-282 GCF_001411555.2 Juglans regia
GGCGCTCGAGCAGAATCCATACAGAGAGGATCGCTCGACCTGCGCTCGACGTCGAGCTCAAGCAGAATCCATACAGAGAGTTTCGCTCGATGAGCGCTCGACGTAACGCTCGAGCAGAACCCTTCCAGTTCCAGAGAGGTTCGCTCGACCTGTGCTCGACGTCGAGCTCGAGCAGAATCCATACAGAGAGTTTCGCTCGATGAGCGCTCGACGTAGCGCTCGAGCAGAACCCTTCCAGAGAGGTTCGCTCGATGAGCGCTCGACGTAGCGCTCGAGCAGAAC
>NW_023355888.1:0-717 GCF_001411555.2 Juglans regia
TTCTCTGTGGATAAAGAGACAAATGACATGGAAAAATTTACTTTGCCGCACAAATTTTACCTCTCTATTTGACCGCTCAGTAAAAAAAATTTAATAATAATTTTTTTTTATTTAATGATTAATAAAATGATTTGTAATGTATTAATGTATTTTTTATATTTTTAAAAAATATTTAAAAATAATAAAAAAATCAAATTTACAAAAAAACATTAACTTTACACTAACTTGCAGCGGTAAGCTGCAAGCGGCACGCTAGCTTTGCTCCATGACAATTGCTGATTTTTTTCTTTTCGCTTGAACGGACAAAAATGTCCTCCAAGATTAAGTCTGGCTGCAACTCATTTGATTGTTGTTTTAGTAATTTTCTCATCACTTGGATCGACGAAAAAGCTCTTCAGGATGTTTCTACTATGGCCTTTCGCAATTCGCATTACCCTTTGTACGCGGTCTTAACAATTTTGCCCCCATGACTTGCACGTTGTCACCCAGCCTCTACTGGGCTTTCCGACTTTTCACTACGTACTCTATTGGCCCTATCCCGTCCCGCATGTTTCGAAGAAAAGACTAAACGCGGCGTTTACTTCGTAGTTTAAATTTTTTATTAAATTTTTATTGAAAATTAAAAAAAATTAGAATGATAGGATAAAATAAAATGATTTATATAATCAAACAAGGCCTTAAAGAGTTGTGTCCAGTTGAGTCAAAGGGTCTTTTTAC
>NW_023355889.1:0-979 GCF_001411555.2 Juglans regia
CATCAAAATCAGACTTGATTAGGTACACAAGATAGTCACTAGGAATGGCAGATCTTTTTACCCTTGAAGATCTCCTCAAATCTTGAGACTGAGTCTCACCCATATCAAGTGGGTGTTGAACTTCAGGCTCTATATTGATTTGTTCCTCTTGAGGTGGAAGTGGTATTTCTTGATTTGATTGTTCCTCCAAGACATTATGTTGATCGTCTTGAAGGATAATCATTTTACCCATGTCCACAGATTTATCACTTTCATTATGTGTTTTATCTCACTCAATCTTCAAACGAATAGTGCTCCCACTAATGTCAATATCCTTAAGAAACTTCGCATTTCTAGCTTCAACAATTCTTAGTGTATGTGAGGAACAGTAAAACTTATAGCCCTTAGAATTTTCTACATAACCAATGAAGTGTCTACTGAATGTTCTAGGATCCAATTTCTTCAAGTGTGGATTATAAATTCTGACCTCAACTGGACAACCACGTATGTGTAAATGTCTCAAACTTAGTTTCCATCATTTTCATAGCTCAAATGGTGTTTAGGGAACTGCCTTAGATAGAACTTAGTTTAAGATATACAAGGCCTCACTCCACAAATTGGGGAATATTGTTGTTGCTTAACATACTTCGAACCATATCCATAAGGGTACGATTCTGCCTTTCCGCAACACCGTCTTGATAATGCGATCCCGGCATAGTACACTGTGCAACGATACCCTCATATGTAAGGAATTCAGCAAATGGACCTGGTCTTTATCCTGATTCTATATATATCTCACGTAATATTCACCACCCATGTTTGATCTTATGATCTTAATTTTCTTGTCTAATTGTCTCTCTACTCCTTTCTTATATGTCCTGAATGCATTTAGTGCTTCAACTTTACTAAATAGGAGGTAGAGATACATATAATGTGTATGGTCATCAATGAATGAGATAAAGTATCTCTAACCATTTAGACCAGGGGTGCTGATTGGACC
>NW_023355890.1:0-217 GCF_001411555.2 Juglans regia
GAAGAAAATGAAAAGATTGTGTGAAAGAGAGTGGGAGGAGAGAGAAATAATTATTTAAATATGATTTGTAGGGTGAATAGTAGTTATTCAAATTTAGATAAGCACTATTTATAGGTAGTTAAATATTTAGATATGTATAAGTCAATATGAAATGTTTTAAGATTATATTATATAAATATGACTTTATATATACATATACATAGACCAATACTAATAT
>NW_023355891.1:0-1222 GCF_001411555.2 Juglans regia
CAAGATGCATCTTGGTCATTTCAAGACCATCGTCGTAGTCGACTTTGTTACCCATAGATTACCTCCAAAGAAAAGATATCACAAAAAAATGAAAAAAGCAAAAACAAGGAAGAAAAAAAAAACAAAAAGGAATGAAGAAAAAAAATGAGAAGTCTCAGATATCAAGGGGAAAGATGCATGGGAGATATGGTTTTTGCTTGTTCTTATGCTTGTTGTAGCGTAATTATGATAGATTTTTTAAAAAAAAAAAAGAAGAAGAGAGAGAGAGAGAGAAAGAAAGAAAGAAAGAGTGATATAGAGAGAGATGGTTCGACCCGACCCGAACGGGTTGGGTCGGACCAGGTTCGCGCACTTCTACAAGCGTTACGGGTCGGGTGGGCCTAGACCTGAAAAATGGTGGCCGGGTTGCAAGTCTACTAATTATTATAAAAAGTCTCTATCGAAGTCATAAACCCTACCTGATTGAGAGCTAACATCCGGATGTGATGAGCCTTCCACATACCAAGTTGCCACTACCTCAAACAATTTACACCTTTGAGGTCTTGTTGCAGGTAGGTAGGCAGCTAATATACTTATACTATAATATAAATAGACTAATAATAATATAGTATATATAAACATCATTGTATTACGTCCAGACATAATCAAGTATAAAAATAAGTTAGGTACTAGTATTGAAATAAGTCTAGTATAATAAGTTAATAACACATAATATTAATTAACTAAAATATAATAACATGTAATTAGACACTACATATAGTAGAAGTCTAGTATACAAATAAATTAGAAACTAGTATGAAATAATTAAAAAGTCTAGCATAATAAATTAATAACACATAATACTAATTTACTAAGTATAATAATATGTAATTAGACACAAGAAATAAGTTTAGTATAAAAATAAAGAAAAAGTCTTGGTGGCAGCCACTGTTTTGCTGCATCCAAATTGCACACATTACGTGTCACACGAGCAGCCATTGATAATATAGAGACGAGAGAGATGATGAGAGAGAGAGCAGAGATGAGAGAGAGAGCCAATGAGAGAGAGCTGTTGATGAGAGAGAGAGAGAGTCCGAGAGAGAGAGAGTCGGAGATGAGAGAGAGACCGAGATGAGAGAGAGAGTCGAGGAGAGAGAGAGAGAGAGAGAGAGAGAGACGCTGGAGAGATGATGAGAGAGAGAGGGGTAGCGTTTGTGGGTTTTGCCAAAAAAAACAAATGGAT
>NW_023355892.1:0-457 GCF_001411555.2 Juglans regia
GTAAAATATGAAAAAAAATAAAAATATTTTTATTAAAAAAATAATATTATATTATTATTTTGATGAATTCAATGACTAATTCAATGTAGAGTTATAGTTAGGAAAGTTTTAAATTTATAGAAATCATGTACTTTTCATCAAACTTTAGAGATAACTTTGATGAAGTCAAAACCAATGCTCTAATAAATAATTTATTTTTTTTAAATTCTAAAATATTTTTTTTAAATTTCTACATAAAATATAATAAATAATTCAACTTCTATTTTATTTGAACGAATCATTTCAACCCAAAACTCAAACCACTCCTAACTATAAAAAGTATTACTTTTTTTTTTTTTTAAAAATTTTCAAAAGCTCCGGCCACTGTCTCAAGTTCTCAACATACCGTCTCTCAAATTCTCAAATCCAGCTAAGAGCATTCCCATCCAATTCCTTAAATTTTTTCTTAAATTTTAGC
>NW_023355893.1:0-1751 GCF_001411555.2 Juglans regia
AAAGCCTTGCTCTATCTTATACGAAAATTCTCCTCTAGCAGATTAAGTATATCAGCACATACGAAGAATTCGCACCTTGCATCTCCTTGCACACAGTGCGCACTCTCCATTAACATGATAAAATACACCTCTCAAGCATAAATATATATGCAAATATGACAAATATAAAGTTATTTTATCGTATTATAGTTTGGGCAAGCAAAAAATCTCATTCCAGGATTTTTATTAGTGTGGGATGTCTTTAGTTATGTTTTCAAACCACACTAACTTCACTGTAATTCATATATAGATTTGATTAACTCTTGGACATGTATCATGTTTATTCTATTTAGGGTAGTAACCAGTGTCTCATCGATACAGTAGAGATTCCAGTGGGGGGATTCATATGAATTCTATTATTGCCGAGTCACTATTACCATTGAAGTATGCTGCATTTTCCCATTGCTTCCGAACTGAAGCAGGTGCCGCAGGTGCAGCAACAAGATAAATTATAAGTATACGTACTTGTTTATTCTATGATTAGCTACATTGAAATTTCAGTTAAGGATTTTATTTTCTAGTTACCTTCAATGCATTAAAATAATGCTTCTAACGGTCCTACTCCTTGGTGAGGTTCAACATGATAACAAAATGAATATAAATAATGGTTCTACCAAATCAGTTTAGACCACTTGAAGTAGGTATGTACAAGAATCCTTGTGCATCTTGTATGTAGTTGACACTATTTTACAATTGAGTAATACTAGATATATTTATGGATTGTGTAAGTACTACACACTCAAAATAGTAGAGTCTATTATTATAAAATTAATTTTTTTACTTAAATCCTATATTTACTCAATTTTAAAAAAATGAATATGTGACACTTGCAATTTTATAACTGCAAGTATGATAATTTGTCTTTATAATCCGATAAATTATTCTAAAATATAGATATTTGGTTGTCGACTAATGCAGCCTACATGGCTTGGGGAGAGCCAGGGCCTAATAATGTCACATCATTTGATTTTGTAGGAAAAAAAAACACAAAACAGATAACGGCATGTCGTATTCATAGGATAGGACCAGATATAGAATCATAGATAATCAATTATATATCCATTTCTATATTATTAAATGATATGCTGGAGTATAATTTTTTCTATTATTAATTACTCCCCTCGGTACTCATCGATCGAGGTTGAAGTTGAAGTTGAAGCTGAAGTTGAAGTTGAAGCTGAAGCGAAGCAAGCTAGCCAGGCTCAGCCAGCCAAACCCCAGTACTCAACTGAGTCAACTCATCGTGGCATTATTAAATGAAAATAAATAATAATTAAATATTGGTATATACGGACGTTACCGCGCGAACTCTGCGGCCAACTCGAGCCGATCACTTCATATAATATGCAAATACGACAACTATTTTTTTATTTTTTATTTTAAGGGAAATACGACAACTAATTAATCCTTTCAGAAATCAATAAATAACTAAATTATATACACCACCCCTGGCGGGATTGAGTCAAGAAAATGTTGCGAATATTATTGCAAGTGTTTTACTTTTTTAAATATAACACGAAAAGTGCGAATAAAGTTTTGTTTAAACTAAATTATCATTGTGATGATGTATATTATGTAACGCCTTAATAGAAGGTTTAAATTATATGATTTATATTTTAAAATAATTAGTCAATGATGTAATTAAAATTTTATTGAAATCTAATAAAGAGTAAAAACTTATCTTTTTCAAATAATATGAAATCTCACACACT
>NW_023355894.1:0-524 GCF_001411555.2 Juglans regia
TAAGGTTTAAATTTGTCCACGAAACAACTCGCCTACACGAGAAAGTAAACAATGATGCCTGATGGGACGGATAAGCCTAACGTCGCTCAGTCGCACCTCGCTCGTGACTTTTGATATTCTGACATGAGAACATCAACGAACCACATAAGACACCAACAGAGTAAAGCAAATCGGGAAATCATACGCATTAATGGCACTACTATCCGAGCAACACGCCACATTAATGACACCATCATAGAGGCACACCACATTTAAATAATTATGACAAAATGAACAATAAAAAATACATGGGCTCTATGAAGGCAGGCACGATCTATCCCCCTAGACTTCCGGTATAAATATAAATTTTCAAGTACGAAAAAACTCTTTGGGCTCTAGACTTTTTCATTATTTACAAACTTTCAAAATATTTTACTGACTTAAACATTAGAGACTTCCCGGCCATAAGGCCTCCCTCACCCAGTTTATTTTTTCGTCATTTTGGTAGGCTCAACTTTAAAAATTTGAGTTGTTGAAACATGATT
>NW_023355895.1:0-795 GCF_001411555.2 Juglans regia
AGAGACTAACATAGTCCTGAAGGATGAATCAATTTGAAAGTTAGATCATAAGCATAAGATTGCATTTGAATGTTGAACGAAATTTAATTGAATTAAATTTTTTATAAATAATATTAAGTTGAATAATAGAGAAAATTATATTAAACACATCTAAACTAAATTTAAAATATATTTAAATGTTAAAATGAATTTAATACTTTTTAAAAAAAATTGAAAAAATTATAAATCTTATGTATAAATATGTTTAAAATTGAAAAATAATGTGTGTTTAACGTGTAAGAAGGTTTTGAGTTAGGATAAGTTTAATAATTTGAGAATTGAGTATTTAAATGTTAAACTCAACTTAAAGTTATTTCAACTCATCATTAAAACTTTTTTAAATTCTAATATAAAATATATAAACAATTCAATTTTTTCAAATCTCAAAATAATAATAATATTAAACAATAATATTCTAATAATATTTTATCAACTCAACTCAACTCAACTCAATTCAATTCAATTCAATTCAATTCAACATCTAAACGCAACTTTAAGGCTTCGTTTGGAACCAAAAATTCTCTCAACTCATCTCAATTCATCATTACAACTTTTTCAAATTCTAATACAAAATATAATAAACAATTCAACTTTTTCAAATCCTAAAATAATAATAATAATAATAAATAATATTCTAACAATATTTTATTATCTCAACTCAATTCAATTCAATTCAATTTAACATCTAAACGCAACTTTAAATTGAGGTCAGCTGAGTTTGGGATACCAACTTTGAAAAGTGAAAAGCCCTGAACA
>NW_023355896.1:0-567 GCF_001411555.2 Juglans regia
AAAAAAAAAAATTTAAAGCTTCAACAAAATTAAAAATAAAAAAAATAAGACAATAAAAACACATTAAAAACTAGGGGTAAAAATCGATGTCATCGGTGGGGTTTCAATCCAAAACCAACACCACACCGACACATTTTTCAAATGTTTGAACTAGTTGAACCGGCCGATTATGGGTGGAGCAAACTGGCAGCCTTGGTGTTGGCGTAATTCCTGTTGGTTGTTTGGTTTATTGTCGGTGGTGCTGTGAATGAGGAGGGGGAGGGGAGGGCTGTGGCGTACCAGGGCTGCATGTGAGAGAGGAGAGAGATTCTAAAGAAAGAAGAAGAAGAGGGAGGGGAGGGGGCTGTGTGTGAATCAACATCATTTTCTATACGTATAATACACACACACACACAATTGACTAGTTCAAACTGGGACCAAACCGATTTTCTTATTTTTTTTTTTTACCTCCGACCGACCAGTTCTATGTCAGTTTCGGCTAGTTTCGAACTCTAGTGATTGGTTCGTGTCAGTGACGGCCGGTGTGATCAATTTTTGTACGGCCCTATTAAAAACCATAAAATTAGA
>NW_023355897.1:0-242 GCF_001411555.2 Juglans regia
GAGAAACCCATTTCGGTTCTCTTTCCACGGAGGAGAAGCATGGCTGCGCGTGAGGAACATTGGTGGTGCCGGGGATGCTCATCGGCGTGAGGGGAACACGCCGGTGTAGGCGGTGATGATGGCCGGCGCTCGCCGGCAACGGGCTTCGCTGGGGGAGAGGAGCCGAGCTCCGGAATCGCGTAGGAGAGAGAGAAACTGTTTTCAAAATAAAATGTTTTCGAAATCAAATGAATTATTAACTA
>NW_023355898.1:0-6624 GCF_001411555.2 Juglans regia
GAAATGTAGTTGGTCCGTCTGGCATGAATCATGATATATAGAAGCCTGAAGCTAGAAAATAAGTTCCAATATGCAGGAGATCGTGAAGGGGTGCCGCAGCCCGTGAATCTGACCGTCTTCAATATTCAACCAAAAAAGTCCAACGAAAACAAGAATGGTACGTCAGTACTAAGTTCTAATTAACTTACAGTTATATCTTTTAATTAGATATATTTGGTGATAGAACTATTTTCAATTCATATAACATGGTATTAGACAGATTTTGATTACTTGTGCTCAAATTCTTTGATTTGGAACTTCACTTTCCTTCTTTTTTTTAGTCGGAGCTTCCTCTGTTTTCCGATTGTTTGTCGTCCTCATAGTTATTCTTCCATCCATTGCAGTTCTCGACCTTAGATTACCACCTACACGTTCCTCATCCGAATGGATGATATTAAAATCCCCCCATCACCACCCACGGAACACCTATACATGAGAAGCTACTCAAATGGTCCCAAAGCTCCCTACGCTCACACATGGAACACTTTGCATAAATAAAAGAAGCAAGAACCAAACCACCATTTCCAAAAACAACCCAGAAAACGATTGGTCAGTAACACAAAAAAACATCCATATTTATCTCCTCCTTCCAACACAACCAAATTTTACCTCCCACCTCCATATTAGAGCAAAACTTGGGAAAGTTAAGACTGAGTGCCCACCTTCGAAGTTTCTCAACTGCTTGAAAAGGTTCTGAAATCACCAAAACTGATACATCATGTTTCCGAACCAATTTCCTCAACCTCCGACATACCCAATCCCCTTATATTCCACACCATAATTTTGTCTATCAGAAATTTAATTTTTGAGGCTGGGTTTTCACCCTTCTAGACTTTCTTATTAAAGAAATGAAAAAAGTTGATAAATATGTTGAAGGGATAAAAACAGATTGATGAGTTGAGAGGAATACTCGAGGCAAGACAACAATGGTGAAGAGAAGAATCACTTTTCTCATTACTTATCAGTTGCATGAAAGGTTTCTTAATTATATAGAACATATACATAAAGCACAAATGTCAAAAATATAAAAGAACCAAAGGAGACCAATTCTGTTCACTATACATAAATGAATACTTTTGTCCACTACATTCCTAGCTAACTTTATCGAACAGCTGCTGTGTCATGCGCCCACCATTGCTTTTTGTTTCTTTTGTTCTAATCACAGCAGGTGCACCACCACAAGGTGCACTATCTGATGCACTATTCATCCCTTGGACAGTAGCTGCATGTTGCAGGTTTCTTAGTGAAGTTTGTGACTCCCCCTCAAGATGGGCATGGATGTTTAAGGTGCCCATCTTGGATAGTAGAAACTAAAATGTGGCAGCAGGGAGGGCCTTGGTGAAGATGTCTACCATTTGAAATTTGGATGCTATGTGTACAGGTGTAAGGACCTTAGACAATACATTTTCCCTAACAAAGTGGCAATCCAATTCTCTGTGTTTAGTCCTCTCATGGAAAACTGGATTCTTGGTCAAGTGGATTACTGATTGGCTATCACAATACAAGAGTACTGGCTTGGGATGGTCTATGCTAAAGTCCTTGAGCAGAGAGATTTTTCACACAATTTCACATCTAGTATGGGCCAAGGCTCTATACTCCTCTGCAAAAGATCGAGAGATGGTGGCCTATTTCTTGGACTTCCAACTAAGGAGTCTCCAATGAAGGTGCAAAAACTTGTTATGGACCTTCTGGTTTCTGGGCAAGCTGCCCAGTCAGAGTCACTAAAGGCCTTTATGTGCACAATTGACTGTGAGGAGAGGAGAACACCTTATCCTATGGAGCCCTTCACATACCTTAGGACCCTATGAACTGCAACCATGTGAATATAAGATGGCTTGTACATGAACTGGCTAAGAACGCTACGAAGTTATGGTTAAATAAATTACCTCCCAATTAGTCTCCTATAACATGTTACATCAGTTAAGAAGTCTGAAGATGAATGTGACAGCTTGTGATTCATTTATATTGGAGTGTTGGCTGGTTTGCATCCAAGCAAACCAGCATCTTCAATCTATACTTCCTTTGATGCAAGTGAATACCTGAAGCTGATCTGGCAATTTCTAGTCCTAAAAAGTATTTTTGGTTGCCAAGATTCTTGATCTTAAATTGAGAATGGAGGTGTGCTTTTATGCTGTCAACAACAGCCATGTTTAGAGCTTCCAATAATTATGTCATCAACATAAACTAACAAAGCCACAAAACCTGATTTATCATTCCTTGTAAACAAGGAATAATTTGAGTTGGACTGTTGGAAACCAATTGAGATCAAGGAAGAGAAGAGTTTTGAATACCATTGGCGAGAGGCTTGCTTAAGTCCATAAAGCGACTTATGCAACTTACAAACCAGTCTTTTATCTTTAGAGTGTGATGACTCCCCCTGAATTTGATACCTTGGAGGCAAGTCCATGTAGATTTCTTCATCCAAATCTCCATGGATAAAGGCATTGTGCACATCCAATTGGTATAAGTGCCAATTGTAGATAACTGCCAATGCTAAGAAAAATCGAACTGTTGTGAGCTTGGCTACAGGGCTAAAGGCTTCTTGATAGCCAAATCCTTCTTTTTGTGTGTAACCCTTAGCCACTAATCTAGCTTTATTCCTCTCTAAGATCCCATCAGATCTTAACTTAACCTTATACACATATTTGCAGCCAGCAGTGGACTTACCAAGGGGGAGAGTGGTGACAGTCCAAGTTCCATTGTTTTCCAAAGCTCTTAATTCTGAGTTCATTGTCTCTTGCCAAAGTGGATATCTCACAACTTCTTGGTAACTTTTTGGTTCATGTAATAGAGAAAGAGAAAGGGCATAGGATTTGTGAGTAGGTGACAATTTTGTGTAGGTTGAGTGTTGATGGAGGGGTTGAGCAGTTGAGGCAAGTTGACAGTGATAGTCTTGTAGGTAGGTGGGTTTAAGTCTAACTCGATCTGACCTTCTAGGGGGAATGGCATGCACTCAATCACTAGTAAAAGGTGATGAGTGAAGGGTTTGGGATGAGGGTGTATGAGGTTGAGTAGTTGGAGACTATTCAAGTGATGGGGAATTGTTGTCAAGTGAATCAGGTGATGAGGGATCTGTATGAGTGTCTGAGTGCAGAACAGTTTCAGGATAAGAAAAAGTTGAGTCTGACAGTGGTGAAGGAAGGACCAAACCAAGTGGAGGTGGAGTATGGATGGTGTTGGAGTCAGAACCTTGAATAGGGAAGGTGGATTCATAGAAAATGACATCCCTGATAAAACATGCATGATTCTCTAAGTCATAAAGTTTATATCCCTTAACACCAGCTGGGTAGCCAAGAAAGATGCATCTCTTGGCTCTAGTACTCAGTTTGGTTATGTTATGCTTGAGGGTAGATGCAAAACAAAGGCATGCAAATACCCTTAGATGTGTATGATGGGACTGTTGAGAAAAGGACTTCATAGGGGGATTTATTGTTCAAAGTGGGAGTTGGTATTCTGTTAATGAGGTGTATGGCTGTCATGACAGCATATCCTCAGAATTGAAGAGGCAGGGAAGCTTGAAAGATGAGGACCCTAGCCACACATAGGAGGTGTTGATGCTTTCTCTCAACCACCCCATTCTATTTAGGGGTATAGACACATGTCGTTCGGTGCAAAATTCCTTTATAATTGTAGAAAATAGGCATGTCGAATTCCAGTCCATTGTCAGATCTGATTTGTTTTATTTTGGCACTGAACTAAGTGTTAATCATGTGAACAAAGTTCTGCAAAAGGGTCCTTATTTAAGATTTTAATTTCATTAAATAAACCCAAGTGACCCGAGAGTGGTCAACAACTATAGTCAAGAAATAATGATGACCCTGGATTGAAGCTTGTGAGTATGGGCCCCAAATGTCACAATGGACCAGCTCAAAATGAGCTAAGGTGCAAGAGGTACTCAGATTGAAATTTTTTCTTTTCTGTTTAGCCAAATGGCAAATAGTGCATTGCATATCTTTGTCACTTTTTACATTGGGAACACAAGATTGAATTACATTCATTCTCTGTTGAGAAGTGTGTCCTAATCTAAAGTGCCAAAAATCAAATTTCTGATGCTGGTTTGCTTGGAAGAGATGACTAGAAACTGGTTGGTTGATAGTGTGACTGGAAGGAAGTGAACCACTAACTGTATTGCATCTAGGTGGACTGGAAATGAGGAAGTAAAGGCCATTGTGTACCATAGCAAGTCCAATCATCATCCATGAAAAGAGGGCTTGTATGAAGCAAAGTTTCCTTAGAAAAACTAGGCAAAGTGAGGTGTTGTGAGTGAGTTTGCTAACAGAGATTAAGTTGAAGGTGAATGAGGGTACACAGAGTACATTATTGAGAATTAAGGAATCAAACAGCTTCACAATCCCAATGTGAGTCACCTTGACTTGTGTTTTGTTTGGTAATTGAACAAAGGATTGGGTCTCATAAGTGATGGAAGTGAGCAGTGATGAAGAACAGACCATGTGGTCTGTAGCTCCAGTAACAAGAATCCAAGGTGCAAGTTGTGAGTTGGTTGAGTGGTTGTTTAAAAGAGATGTAAAGTGTTCATGGTGAGCTGCAGAGAAAATGGCAGAATTTGGCAAGGAATAAGCAATAGATGGGTGTATATTTGTACCTGCCATGTTGGAGGAATGAGGGGCACTAGTTATGGTATCTGCAGATTTGTCTTGGTTAGGTGATAGAAGGTTACCAACATTGACTTGGTTTGTAGAGCGCCCAGCTTGCCCAGATGAGAATCCTCCTTTTGACTTAGTAAATTTGAAGTTGGAAGGGAAACCAATCAGTCGATAGCACTTGTCCTTAATGTGTCCACTCTTACCACAGTGGTAACATGTTACCTTAGCCTTGTCTCTCTTCTTAGCTTGAGATTGGAATGCAGCCAAGGCTGAGGTTTCATGGTTAGGTAGCAAGAGAGCACGAGTTTCCCTCTGTCTTTCTTCCTACAAAACCAATGAAAAAATCCTATCCAAAGATGGCATAGGAGTCATCAAAATAATATGTCATCTGATGCTATCAAAGCTGTCATTCAATCCCATTAGAAATTTAAAAACACAATCTTTTTGTTGAGCCTCAGCAAGGGATTTTACAATGTTGCAAGTGCACAACTCACAAGAACAATGAGGAAGGGGTCTATAGTTGTGCAGTTCTTTCCAAGCAGCATTGAGTTGAGTAAAGTAATCACTTACAGATTGAGAACCCTCTGTAATGGAGGCAAGCTGTTGTTGAAGTCGATAAATCCTTACATTGTCTGGTTGTGCAAATCGTGCCTTGAGTTTATCCCATACTGTTTTGGCAGAGCTAATGTATAGAACATTAGATGCAATTTCCTTAGAGATGGAGTTTAGAATCCATGAGAGGATGAGGTTGTTACACCTCAACCAAGGTATGTAGAGAGGGTCTGTGAGGCTAGGTGTTTCGATGGTTCCCTCTAGGAACCCAAGTTTGTTCTTGATGGAGATGGCTAGTGTAAATGAACAGTTCCATGAAATGTAATTCAGTCCAGTCAAGTGTGGAGTGACCACCACAGTATTGGCATTATCACTGTAATGCAGGAAGAAGAGGCTGTTGGAACAGCTCCTCTCCCTCCAACCGTTTTCCTCTCCTTTCAACCCACGGTCCACTCTTTTTAATAGGCAGCCTTAACTCTCCCACTCGACCTAAACACCACCACCATATGGCCTTGCTAGAAACATTTGCTACAATAAAAACCCCTTTTTCTCATATACCACTTCCTGCCAAATGTGAGTCTTTTGCCATACCACTAGTGGGAAACCACAGACTGGCTCCTCCTGCAAATCAATTTCTACACAAATTCTCACCCCTGTTGCCCTCATTCTATACAAAGTAGCATTATCCGTACCAAAAAACCTTCCAAACCAAGTCGCTAGAATTTGAAAGCAATCCAACCGGTACAGATGCAATGGCAAACCCGGGAGATAAATCCATTGCGGCGCAATAGAGGATTCTTTTTTCACATCAAAATCCATAGTCCAGTTAAATAAATGAAATTGACATCCAGCCCAACCCGTCCCTCCCTTGCCCATGCATGCAAATAATCTTTCTCATTTGCAAGATGTAACAACACATGATAATCATTCATAAAACTAATCATCGGAACCTTGCTAAATCCCCATGTCTTTATGATTTGTAGCCGCAACAAGTCATTCGATGGCCTCGTCGAAAGGAACTTCAGCACAAGCGTGATCTTTAGATCTTCTGCCACTCGATCCATCTCGACGTATGGAAAAAAAACAAAAAACCCAATTCCCCATTTATCTGTTCTAGCTTCCTTAACAGCATCCGATATTTGGCCTGAGGCAAAGGTCTTTGAAGGGCTGTGCAAAAGTACGTCGATCGCTCCCCATACCATACCCCGCTACAGCCAACTCCTTTACCATCCCCTCATCCTTTTTTTTACCCCTCAAGATACCAGACCCTTCCAACTGAGATCCAGACAATGAAACCAAATCATTCCCACCGGCAACAAGGGTCACCGGAGGGCTGCCCATCGAGGGCATAGGCCGAAACCCTAGTAGAGAAGAAAAAATCAACCTGCCACGTCAGAAAAATTTGAAAAATTTTTATGTTTGAAAATTG
>NW_023355899.1:0-281 GCF_001411555.2 Juglans regia
GATAAGCCGTCGTAGGTTTCTTCCATTTGGATAATTGAGAAATGATACTTGCAGTTGTGAGTATACAAATATTGCATAATTATTTTAAAAAAAGTTAATAAATACGATATTTATATGAAAAAAATTAATTTTTTAATAATGAATGTCACATTTTTTTAAAACTACTGCATGGCGCTTAGAGATATCATGATTGTATGTCACATAACTCGAAAAATAAATATCATTAATTTCAAAGTCTTTTCATATTCTTCTTATATTTTGAGAAAAAAAAAAGAGAGAGA
>NW_023355900.1:0-3236 GCF_001411555.2 Juglans regia
GAGACGTTTGGATTCGCAAGTCATCTCAGCTCATCTCAACTCATCTCAATTTATCTCAACTCATCTTACTACTATTCATTACTATTCAGCAACTTTAACTCACAAATCTCATTACTATTCATAATTCATCTCATTACTATTCACAATCCATCTCAACTCATCTCAGTTCATCTCAAGTCATCTTCGAATCCAAACGTCTCCTAAGAGTAATCAGACAGACAATCAAAGACAAGACTAATCGAAATGAAAAGGGTTCTGAGCTATTTCTTTTACAAACCAAATGAGTGCATAGATCTAGCTAGAATTCACATTGAAAACATGTATATGACAACAGAACTCACAATCATATGCTGCCGCCATTTATGACCTGAGCACTTCGATCTGTATGATGTTTTTTTTTTTTTTAAACCTTTTCTTTCCTTTTGGCTTCAAATATACACAATAAGTTTGGCAGAAAGATCTGCATGTTGCTTATTTTCTGCGTCACGATCCCCTTTCTTGACCTTCTTTATGATCTGTTGCAATTCTGTGTTTATTTCATATTCTTTTGTTTTGGCCATGCATCAGGTTGTATTGGAAGGTGTGCACAAAGCATGCAACAGTCTGGCTCCTGGTCCTGATCCTGATCCTGATCCTGATCCTGATCACTGTCTAAACGAGAGCTGGTTGAGACAAAGGGAAGAGAGAGAAATTAAGGAACCCTCAAAACTGTTGGAGACGAATGCCGAAACATGCATGAGTGCAGAAATGGAGGGAGGATTAAATAAAAAGAATTCTGCAAAATCTTGTGCCCACATTTATTTATTTTTTTCTCTTTTGCTTTACTTTTTCTTTTCAGCTTTCTTTTATGCTAAAAGCAGCAAGGAACCATACATATACGCATGATTACGTTCTCACAACTCCGCAGACTCCTGGAAAACTCATTCCCACAAAAAAATAATCAAGTTCGAACCAAATGCGCCTAAGTTCCGTTCAGTTGTTAAATACATCTGAGTTTAATTTAGTTTAATTTAATTTTAAATTAAGGTCTCGTTTGTTTTTAGAGATGAGATGAAATAAGATTAAAATTAAAAAATTAAATAAAGTATTATTAAAATATATTTTATATTTTATTTTATATTAAAAGTTAAAAAAATTATAATGATTAGATCAAATGAGATGAAATGAGATATTTTCTGAAAATAAACAATCTAATATTTAAATATTTAACTCTTAAATTACTAAACGTCTCATCTCCACTGAAAACTTCATTATACATAAGATTCACAATTTTTTTAACTTCTTATAAATATATCTAAATTTATTTTAACATCTAAATATATTTAAACTTATCTTAAATAAATTTCACAAAATTTACTTTACCATACATCTCAATTTATTACTTATTTATAAAAAATTCAATTCAATTTAAGTCAATTCAAATCAACATAACACACCTTATACAAGTAATTCCCAATCCTGTACGTGCATCTTCAAAAATTGTCAAAGAATATACGGATACAGGACCCAATTTTCAAGGAAAAGGGAAAGCTGTTTTTGGTTCAAGTGGCCCAGTGGCTGCACTTTGGGGTGGGGGCCAAACTTGCTGTGCCTGCATCATTCCTGACATGAGCTGCCCTTTTCCAAGAGGTAATTGGAGTGTGAGTGTGATCTTGATGTACTGCACATTCTTGGTTATGGATTTTGGTCATCATGGAAGATTTATTACTTTCTTTTCATATCATGATCGTTTGGATGATTAAGGCTTAGTTTGGAACCAAAAATTCTCTCAACTCATCTCAATTCATCATTATATTTTTTTCAAATTCTAATATAAAATATAATAAACAATTTAACTTTTTTAAATTTTAAAATAATAATAATAATAAATAATATTCTAATAATATTTTATTATCTCAACTCAACTCAATTCAACTCACTTCAACATCCAAACGCAATCTAAAACTTGTTTTGAAAGTAATTCCTAAACGAGAGCCATTTGGAAAACTTGGACAGTTTGAATGAAACATATGTGACTAAAAAGAATGTATTCTTTATCTAATGGATCATGTTTCAATTAGAATTTATTACGGGCCTAAGTCGTGTCCTAAATCATTGAAATTATTTTATACCCAACTCATAATTTCCCATTTTCTTTAACATATCTAATAATGAGTTGTATTTTCTCAAAGAGTAATGTTAAATATAGACTTCAGATGTATAAGTTCTATATATCTGTTTGAAAAAAATAGTGTCCACTAATTAAAAATTAGTTTTTTTTTTTCATATTACTCTCAAATCTGTCTATCTTTTTTTAAAAAGAATGTGCAGTATTTACATATCCTAAAACTTTACAAATTATTTGTGGTTTTTAAATAACCAGAAATATCATGTCTTTTAAAAGATTGTATGCATCATTTTTCTTGATTTAATTATCAAAGGGCATGTTTGAACACTTGGGTTTTAGAAAATAAGAAAAAAAAAGTTGAATAAAAATATTATAAAGTTAAAAAATTAATTGAATATAACTTTTTTAATATTATTTTTATTTGAAAATTTGTAAAAATTATATTGATCTTTGTGTTTAGATAATGATTAGATAAAAAAGTTAAAACTTTGAAATTGAAAAATATTTTATATTTAAATGACTTTTAAGAATGAAATTATGAGAAATTTTAAAAAATTTAAGAATTGTGTAAATTCTTTATTAATCTAAACTTTCCCTAAAACTAATGGTGCTTGGATGGGTGGCCACCGACCCCATCCCTTTCCCCTGCATGAAAGGAAGGGGGGAGTTAGGCCCTGGGCCCACTCCTCGTACGCGAGTGCTCCCATCCGAATGCCGGGGTGGGGATTGGCCTTCAGGATCATCCGCCTCCTGCCTATGGCGAGAACGGAGAGTGAGCACTTCCTCAGAGAGACACGTGAGTGCCCCAAAACGAGAGAGAGAGAGAGAGAGAGAGAGAGAGAGAGAGAGTATGACGATGACTAGACGAGGTTAGGGACAACGATGACTAGCTCGATGTAACAAAAGGAAGAGATACTGAGAGAGGAAAGAGAGCGAGATGTGAGGAGGGAGGGAGGTTTTAAAACAAACTCTTATACCAAAACGACTATCATTTTGAAGAAATTATAGGCGGGTTTCAACTTAGCTCATTCCTAGAGCTAGGCACTCAGTTGTGTGTATTTGCATGTGGACGGATGCTCTCGCCTACCCTAGACAAAGGCCAGGCGGGGGTGGTGGATGGGCCAGATGT
>NW_023355901.1:0-419 GCF_001411555.2 Juglans regia
CAGAGCCAGGTTTCCAATCAGGTCTGATTCTATCTTTTAATTCTAGCGTCCTTAAATTTAATTCTAGGGCTTCATTGTTCTAGGGTTGCCAAAAAAAAAAAAATAGAAGCAAAAAAGTAGGCTGCCGAAATTCTTAGGGTTTTGGGTTTGGCTGAAATTTGCATCACCTAGAGTTTCAAAATTTTAGGGTTTCCTACATCTCTAAGTTTGTCAATTGCTTGGAGTGTCGTTTCATTGATTCTCTTCTACTTCATTGTCCATGCTTGTGTGTTTGAATTCAATTGCTTGGTTTTCACAATTGAATATTACTTTTTGTGGTTGAATTAGAGAAGAGAAAAGAAAAGAAAGGAAAGGAAAAGAAAAGAAAAGAAAATTCGAAAAAAAAAAAAGAGAAAAAAAAACTGAAAGAAGAGAAGAGG
>NW_023355902.1:0-476 GCF_001411555.2 Juglans regia
AGAGTTGGTGTCTAGATTCTCCATCCATAGACTTGATTTTGGCTTTCTTGGGGAGTTTTCAAATTGACTGTGGGTTCAAGGGATTTCATTCCCGCGGGTTCATATCATTTGGTTGCCGCCACACAACCCTACCTAAAACTAATGGTCTCTTTAGTTGATAGACTCGACTGAGATCAACTCAGTTCGATTTAATTTTAAACTGAGTCTAACATCCAAATACTCACCTCTCAAATTATTAAACTCATCTCAACTTAAAATCTCTTTATACGTGGGACTCACAATTTTTTTCAATCCAACACTTCTATACGCGCAAGACCAACAATTTTTAACTTCTTATAAATATATATAAACTCATCTTAATATCTTAAACTCAACTCAATTCAACATTCAAATGCAGTCTTAAACTCATCTTAAGTAGATCTCATAAAACTCACTCTATCATCTTAATTCATTACTATTTATAAAAAATTCAATTC
>NW_023355903.1:0-201 GCF_001411555.2 Juglans regia
ATATATATATATATATATATATATATATATATATATTTAAGAGAGATGCATATAGAAGACTTTATCTAGAAATTTCAGATCTGCGTTAACCAAGAAAAAGAAAAGAAAATATTTTTTAAAAATAATATCTTTAAAGCAGATCACAGCCCCAGAACAAAATTTGCTGAAATATCGAAACAGCTTAAGATAAGGGATGAATAT
>NW_023355904.1:0-1131 GCF_001411555.2 Juglans regia
GAGAGAGGTTGAAAAGAGAGAAGTCGAAGAGAGAGAGAGCTTGAGGCGAGAGACTTTGACGGTGATGGCAATGGATCTGAAATAAAATTAAAAAAACAAAAAATATGAGATGTGGAGTAAAACAATGAGTGATATATAAATGAGCTCTTGTAATTTTAGTATCGATAGTCATGCATGATTTATTAATTTCTAGTTCTGTCCTACGTGATACTATTTTATATGTTTTATATCTCTATAATTCTTATCAAAAATTTTATATACAATATTTTTATATATTTTTTAAACACTCTATTAATATGATTAGTTGTATTATTTTTTAAAAATATAATTAAAATAATACAATCAATCATATTATTAAAATGGATAAAAATCACATAAAAGTAGAATATTACGTGATTTTTGACCAGTTATATTATTGATTAGTCGTTTTAAAATATAGGTTATGTGATTTGAAAATTTCAATCTTAGAGCATTATAGTCATGTGCTTTGAGGTCCACTTTTAATTTGAGACAATTAATTGGATTCAAGTCCGCGAATATTACGATAGCAATGGCACTGGTTTCATCCAAAACTTGCCTATGATTAAAGAAAATCATGAGCATTAGGCACCTAATTAGTTTTGTGTTACAGTTTTTAGGTATATATGTATCATGTGAACAACATATTAATAGGTATTAATATTATTTCTGTCTTTGGCTCTCCTGAAACCTATAATTTGTAGATCAAAACCGTAATATTTATGTATTTTGATGTATATATGGGTTGTTGGGAATTATAAAAATGAGAATAAATATTATGCATTAGGCTAACTAAGGGTCTATGGGATGGGCTTTGGACCAGCAATAGCTTGGTGGTGCTATGATGACAGGCTCGCCCATTAGACAATAACTATAGCTCTAACCGGACATTTCACAGTAAGGAGAGATTTTTATGGTCACGTCAATGGAGGGTAGCTACGCTGGTAGCTCCCACCTCCCCTTTTGCTTAGAAAAAAAAAAATATTATGCATAATTAGAAGGTAGATAAAAAAATAATATTATATTTATAATAGAAATGAAATGACCAATCCAATATATGGTTCAAGTTTTAAGTAGATAGTTAAAAACTAAAACACAACATATTACCTAAAC
>NW_023355905.1:0-832 GCF_001411555.2 Juglans regia
GCAGGCAAGAGTCTTCCAATGGTTCTCAGTGGGTGGTTTTGTTTTGATGCCAGAGTTGGAGGTATTCATCATGGGAGAGTTTAGTGATCAGTCTGGCCAGGTGTAAAGGTGGTGGATTAGGGATATTTCAATTAGCATGTTGTGGTTAGCTTAGCTTAGCTAGAGGGTTAATTGGATTAAGTCGGGTGCTTGCAACTTTTGGTATATGTGGGATTTTTGGGAGGACATTCAATCATTGTTTCAGGCTCTTTAACTGCCAAATTTGTCACATTTATACGGAAGCCAACGTATTAGCAGATTTTTTAGCTAAAGAGGGTGCAAAAGGAAAAAATTTAGATTTTGATGGAAATAATATTGGTCCTAGACGGTTGTGTGGTTTCTTGCGCATGGACTTTTTGGAATTGCTTTACATTCGTAAATAATGTATGTTACAAGGGACGAGGCTTTCTTGTGCATATATATATATATTATTTTCCTGTAACTTGATTGTTACCACGATATTCTTCCGCTATAAGTGAGAGTTATTAATAAATTTTGAAATCGGATCATTCTTGGACATGAGACTACATACACTTACCAAAAAAAAGGCTTAGCTAGAGGCCAGAGGGTGTCAAGCAGGAGGGTGGCATAAAAGAAATCCACTGTGTGATACATCTTAAAGGGTATAGAACACTAGCAATAATCACTTCATCAGACTCAAATCCTTCGTCTAGCATTTTGCCAAATGCTTCAAGATCAGCTTCCTCGCAAACCCACTCTACGCATACCCGGACATGACCATGCGGCATGCAGTACCCAGAAACTATTGATGACCAAACAAAGAAATCTCCAT
>NW_023355906.1:0-602 GCF_001411555.2 Juglans regia
TCGCTCGATTATTTTAATTTTTTTTAATTAATAATTAAGAAAGTGACTATTAGTGAAGTTATGTATTTTTTTTACTAATTAAGGATATTAAAAAAATATTAAAAAAAAAATTGAAATACACTAAGAGTACCAGCGGCCGCTAGCACCATCCTTTGGCTATACAATGATAAATTGAGGATGCTATACTCAACTATGGAACTATATCTGATCCAAGGCTGGTTCAATGATCATAAGGGTGGTGGCTCAATAGTCCTTGGGTTACTCTCAAGGAGTTGTGAATTTCTTAGTGGGACTGGGGTCTTAAGTTGCTCAAACTTGACTTGATAGAGTGCTTGTGGTTGCGGTTTCTCACGGTCTAACTCATCTCATTTAATCATTACAATTTTATAAAATTTTTACACAAAATAAAATAAAAAATTCAACTTTTTCAAATTTTAAAATAAAAATAATATTAAAAAAAATATATTATAACAATATTTTATTCAACTTGATCTTTAATCTCAATTCATCTCATTTTATTTGTAAAAACAAACGAGGTCTTAGTTCCTTTTGTCCGATTCCGATTCTTCACAGGCAAGATGCTATTATGGTCCCTCCAATTG
>NW_023355907.1:0-555 GCF_001411555.2 Juglans regia
GAAGAGGAAAAAACAAACATATTTCCACCACAAAACACCATCGACTGATATTCATATAAATTAGGATCGTGCTACAGCCCCCGCTGGGGGCTCCCTTACCAAACACGTTCTCGCCAAAAGAAGAGGAAAAAACAAACATATTTCCACCACAAAACACCATCGACTGATATTCATATAAATTAGGATCGTGCTACAGCCCCCGCTGGGGGCTCCCTTACCAAACACGTTCTCGCCAAAAGAAGAGGAAAAAACAAACATATTTCCACCACAAAACACCATCGACTGATATTCATATAAATTAGGATCGTGCTACAGCCCCCGCTGGGGGCTCCCTTACCAAACACGTTCTCGCCAAAAGAAGAGGAAAAAACAAACATATTTCCACCACAAAACACCATCGACTGATATTCATATAAATTAGGATCGTGCTACAGCCCCCGCTGGGGGCTCCCTTACCAAACACGTTCTCGCCAAAAGAAGAGGAAAAAACAAACATATTTCCACCACAAAACACCATCGACTGATATTCATATAAATTAGGATCGTGCTACAGCC
>NW_023355908.1:0-221 GCF_001411555.2 Juglans regia
TGAGTTTGCCCTAAGGCCTCTTCCATGCCTAACTCTTCTATGTCTACCCAATCCAACTTCAGATGTTAGCACTTCCTCATCCTCACCATACTCTCCATTCTCATCCCCATTCTTAATATTAGGCTCATGTCGCCTCCTATCTTTCTCTGCTTGCAGATTTCTAACCATTGCTTCTTGATTATCCATGCTATTCCTCACTTCACCTAACACCAAGTTCAACC
>NW_023355909.1:0-279 GCF_001411555.2 Juglans regia
TATAGAGCCACCGCTGGAGTCACCGCGGGCTCCATCATATGTTTTTGATGTGTTTTTTATAATTATTTTTATAATTTTTTTAATAATTTTAAATATTTAAAAAAAATAACAAAAATTTATAATAATATTAAAAATTAAAATAAAAAAAAATTATTTTTTTATTTTACTTCTTAATTAATAAAATATTTTTTAATAATTTTTTTTATTTCATAATTTTTTTTTACTTCTTAATTAATCAAGTATTTTTTAATAATTTTTTTTATTTCATAATTAAATAAG
>NW_023355910.1:0-338 GCF_001411555.2 Juglans regia
TTTTCTACTTAGAGAAATTTCGCACATTTGAAAAAAAAAAAAAAAAAAAAAAAAACAAATTGAGATATATGAGTATATAATTTTATTTTGAATTATTTTATTCTTAAGTATAATTACGTCATTTAAATAGCAAAATGATCTCATCTATTTTCAAAAAACTTCTCAACTCATTTAATCTAATCATTATAATTTTTTCAAATTCTTATACAAAATAAAATAAAAAATTTAATTTTTTTAAATTTTAAAATAAAAATAATATTAAAAAAATATATTCTAATAATATTTTTTTTAATTTTTTATTTTTTATCTCATCTCATTTTATCTATAAAAACAAACTA
>NW_023355911.1:0-212 GCF_001411555.2 Juglans regia
ATTTTTATAAACAATTCATTATTATTTATTAATTTTTTTATAATTATTTATTATTATTTATAGATCAGACCACCTTAGAAACCAAAAATAACAGCAAATACTGTGGGATTTGTTTCATTTCATACATGAGAAATGTTTGGGCTATCCAGATTGGGTCTCGAGAGTGTCTACTGATATTGTTTTTTTTTTAATTTAGTGATTAGGTAAATATT
>NW_023355912.1:0-274 GCF_001411555.2 Juglans regia
GAAACGGGTACACACAGAGTGGTAAGAGATTTAGTGAAGTTCTTTGCATTCGTTTGCACCAAATATATGGTTGCTATGATTGACTTTCTAGAGTCAAGTATCATTCAATCTTGTGTGCCAGATTAGTTGGCACATTTTTCTGCTATTCGTGTTGACTTTTACAAGTGTACGACTGATTGGGAATCTTATGACCAGCTGGCATGGATATTTATGGTTTTTTGCCTTTGTCCTTAGCCAACCAAACTATTCTGATGGCAATAACCATGTTTGCCAT
>NW_023355913.1:0-691 GCF_001411555.2 Juglans regia
GGTGTGAGAAATATATATAGACGTATTAAGGTACGGTTTGGATAGTGAGTTTCGATGGGATGAGGTGAGATGAAAGTTGAATAAGATATTATTAGAATATTATTTTTTAATATTATTATTGTATTGAGATTTGAAAAAATTGAATTGATTATTATATTTTGTTGTGTGAGAATTTGAAAAAATATATATTTTAATTTTTATGTGAAATTTTATTAATCAGGTCAAATAAGTTATGCGTATTAATTCAACTCATTTACATGAAATGAATTTAAATGGATCTTGTTGTGTTAATTTATTTATAATTAATTATTAAATGAGTCAAAACGGGTGACACGACACAACCCGTTATCTAAATGAGTTGGATTAGAGTTTGAAAGTTTGGCATGTTTAGCTTAACGAGTTGATTTCAAATTGACATATATAATCAAAGAGAAATGATAGTTACAGTTGTGAGTGTGTATGTATCGTACAATTATTTTGTAAAAAATAAATAAATATGAGACTCACATAAAAAAAAAATTAATTTTTTAATATTAGACTCTACTCTTTTTTAAAATAATTATATAGTGCTTACATACACTATGAATATATATATAATATTATTCATAATCAAATATTTATAATTTTATACGATACAAACGCGATGACCCTAATCACCGCTTGAACCGCACGACATGCCATTCTCTACAAT
>NW_023355914.1:0-679 GCF_001411555.2 Juglans regia
CATAATAGAGATGGAGAGAATTTAAGATTTTAATATTCATCTTTTTAAGTTTTCGGATGCTATTTTGTTTTAAATAAATATATTTTCTTAATAAATCATGTAATACTATGTGACGGGGCAAAGTGAACCATATAATTAAGACGGTATGGTGACATTACTCTTATATTTTCTATGCCAGTTTAATCAATCATTAAAAAAAATTATAATCTATATATATTGTGTTTTATTATTATCTCTAATCTAGTTAAGATGTTTCAAAATACTTTTATCTTATAAGGTACAGTTAAAATGTAGATATCTCTTACACATTTTAATCCTAATTTTTCTAATGCTCCAATTTTAAGTGTGTATATAAGAGAATAAATATAATAGGCCTTCTAAATACAACATAAAATACCCGTTTCAAATAAAACTTGATATAATTCGACCTAGGCGGAAAATATTCAAAACAAAGAGACTGAATTAGACAATTCTAGGATGATGTTTAATTTAGGACTGGTTTGAATATTAGAGTATTCTGAGAATAATACTCCACTACTATTTATTATTTTATTATTATTTTGTACTACTACTTATTACGACTTAATATTTTATCATTATTATTCACAAAATATCTGAGATCACTTACTACCTAAACGCAACCTTAATATAAAGTGTACATACTCACATTTTGACAAAA
>NW_023355915.1:0-1318 GCF_001411555.2 Juglans regia
AATTTTTTATTTGGTATTATTGAAAAGTTGATAGCTCAATTTATAAAAAATTTTAGTTAGACTTAGGTCTTATTTGTTTTTAAGAAATATCTCATCTCATCTCATCTCACCTCATTATTATAATTTTTTTAAATCTCTACATAAAATAAAATAAACAATTCAATTTTTTCAAATTCAAAAATAAAAATAATATTAAAAAATATATTCTAATAATATTTTATTCAACTTTTTAACTTTAATCTCAACTCATCTCATCTTATCTCTGAAAATAAAAAAGCCCTAAATCTATTATAATTCTATAAAAATATTGAACTCACTTTAGGACAACCGATTGGTATAATATCAGAATCCTCGTTAATAAATGAACGAGGACAATAAAAAAAAAAAACCCAAATCAGATAAAGCTTCCTTCTTTCTTTTCATTTACGTATAAAGACTTCTACGTTCTATATCTCCAACAACTGGAAACCAAAAAAACCTCAACTCAACAACTGAAAACCAAAATATAGTACTATCTTGCTGAACCAAAATGACCAAAATCTAGAACAACCAAACAATGAAATGGAAAATAAAAAAAAGAGTAATGTACAGAAATCTGGGTCTTGATGCAAACAAATCGACAAAAAAAAAAAAAAAAAAAACAGCGTTCGGCGATGACGTGCCTTACCGAAAGGCATTCAATAGCGACGGTGGCAGAAGAAAGGATCCAGCTTGACTTTGTGCAAAGTTGGTTCTGTGTTCAACTCGTGACCTTGGGCAACGATGGTGTAGTGTTTTCACAGAATAGGGAACCTGTTTTGTGACGAAGGAGGCTTCGAGCGGGAGTGAGTGAATTCCAATGGGAAGAATATTATATGACCAAAAAATGATTTGATCTGGGCTAGCTAGATTTGGCCAGCCAAAATCATGATGACCTAAATTACTATACACTTGCCTAGTTTGATATAGATGTTTTTTTAAGTAAACTAGCTAAAATTTAGCCAAAATTTGACTATACCTAATTTCCTACTAATGCTATTATAAGGTAGATATTCTAGTAAACCTCGAGGAAGTCATAATTTTTTATGACCGAGGTTTATGTGAAATTTGAAATTCTAATAAAAAATTAAAAAATTTATATTAAATGGCACATCCACATTGGTTGGCTTTAAAAATAAAGAGTAATGATATTTATAGTCGTGAGTGTCAGGCGCTGCACAATTCTTTTAAAAAAAATGAGTAAATACAAGACTCACATAAAAAAAATCTAATTTTTTAATAATATACTCTATTCTTTTTTAAAATGATTGCGCAGCACGTGCACACTTCATTCATGCTC
>NW_023355916.1:0-509 GCF_001411555.2 Juglans regia
AGAGAGAGAGAGAGAGAGAGAGAGAGAGAGAGAGAGAGAGAGAGAGAGAGAGCTGGATGTGCGCGGGAGAGCCAGGAAAGGAAGAAGAAAAAGGAAAGAAAAGAAAAGAAGAAAAAGAAAAAGGAAGAAAAAGAAAAGAGGAAAAAGAAAATGTAGGGAAAGAAATGAGGTCTAATCCTCATAATTTGGGTCACAAAATGATCAAACGGAAACGATTTTAAAACTACAAGTTAAATAAAATAATTTAAACGTAATGGTAAGGTGAAATCGAAATAATTAAATCCAACAATAATTAATTTAGAATAAAGAGATTTTAAACGCATAAGAATAATTAATAATAAGAAAGCACTTCAAAAAAATAATTTTCACAAAATTAAAAAATCATAAAGTAAACCCACTAAAAATCTAACAATTTTAAAATAAGAGAATAAATTTTTGAATAAATAAAAATAACCCTTCAATAAAAATACACTAAAATACGGGGTGTTACATTCTCCCCCCTTAAAAAA
>NW_023355917.1:0-417 GCF_001411555.2 Juglans regia
TGAAATCGAGATGGGTGCTCTGAAACGAGGCCTTTCCGCGGTTTCTGAAATCAAAATGGGGCTCTAAAACGAGGCCTTTCCGTAATTTCTTCTTCTTTTTCTTTTTCTTTTTTTTAATATAATAATCGCTGACGTGGCATTAGTCACATCAGCGATTCCGCTACGGGTACCCGTCTTGGTACCTGTAGCAGAACTGTTTTATAGAAAAATATTTGCATTAGCCTATAGCCGCTGCACACCCATGTATCGAGTGTTAAAAAAAAGAGTTATTCTGGGCATCAGCCCATAGCCGCAGCACACCGTGCTGTGGTTTTTTTTTTTTTTTCACTCAATACACTTAATGTGCAGCGACTGTTATACACAATAGAGTGCGATTTATATTTTCTCTAAAAAAAAAAAAAAAAAAAAACATTACGT
>NW_023355918.1:0-300 GCF_001411555.2 Juglans regia
AATGGGTTCATAACAAATGGTATTAGAGCCACCATACGTCTAAGGTCATGTTACGATGGTTACAATCGTGCGGCATGAGAGGTGATGCCGACATGGCAATATTCGCTGGAGTTAGGAAAAGACCTAGCGCACAACCAACCTGTATGAGCGTGGGGACTGCCATGGATGTCGGGTGCAGAGTGTAGTAGTTGTTACGATCCCACATCGACTAAGTATGAGATTGGTTAATGATTTATAAACTTTTAGATATATTTTTATTGTAAATTAATTTTCAAAAGTGAATTCACCTAATGGGTCACG
>NW_023355919.1:0-250 GCF_001411555.2 Juglans regia
CCGGCAGGAGGAAACATCAAATGTCCGAGGAAACATAAAGGCCTTTTTTATCGAAATACTTTGAATTTGGACGAGATTTTTTGCAGGCATGCTTAGAAAAATCATATCTTGAAGTAGGAGCAAGCCTCACAATTTTTCGACATCGAGATTTTTTTATTTAATTTTTTTGATTAAATAAATCCGAAAAATCAAAAAAAATCGAAAATAGGCAAAAATCGATAGGTGATGCTTGGAACACATCCAAGATGTA
>NW_023355920.1:0-282 GCF_001411555.2 Juglans regia
ATTTCTTCAGACTCCTCACCATCTTCATTTGGCTGCTGTCCGTAGGATCATACGCTATGTTCAGGGCACTTCTGCCCAAGGCTTATTCTTTCCTTCAGGCACTTCTCCTCGTCTTACTACTTATAGTGATGCTGATTGGGCCGGTTGTGCAGATACACGTCGTTTCAACACTGGTTGGTGTGCATTCTTAGGTGATGCATTGATCTCCTGGAAGAGTAAGAAGGAAGACAGAGTCTCTAAGTCATCTACCGAATCTGAGTATCGGGCAATGTCTCTTGTTTA
>NW_023355921.1:0-1840 GCF_001411555.2 Juglans regia
GAAAAAAAAAAAAAAAAAAAAAAAGTTCAATGCAAAGAGTACCATGTTTGGTGGGCCGCAATGGCGTCAGCTCATGTTCAAGTAGTGGTCTGAAAATAAGATCGAATTATGGGTTTGAAACGGTAACGAGGCCCTGTAAAGAGCTCTGGGCTTCTCTATGTCCCGATCGTCGTGCACACGTCACTACCCACCCGACCAGTGATTTTATTTTTTATTTATTATATATTATAGTGATTTTATTTTTTATTTATATATTATAGTTATTTTATTTTTTATTTATATATTATAGCAATTTTATTTTTTATTTATATATAATAGTGATAAATATTTTTTATTTATATATTATAGTTATTTTATTTTTTATTTATATATTATAGTGATTTTATTTTATTTATATTTAATAGTGATAAATATTATAGTGATTTTATTTTTTATTTATATGTAATAGTGATAAGTATTATAGAATGTTTGTAAATAGTTATGAGTAGAGATTGAAGTGGGTTTGTGGGTCCCATTGAGAGTATTTTAAGTTGTTTGGTATGTGAAGTATTTTCAAAAGTACGAGAATACTTGAAAAGTGTTGAGAAATGTTTGGTACCCAAACATAGCCCAAGAACGCACACCGCATATCTTATTACGTGACAAATTGGGTCTAAAATTAGTAAGAATAAATCGACGAGTTCGAGCTTCTTTGTTGTGCGACGTGTCGTCCTACTCTCTCTCTCCCCTATTTTTTCTTTTTGAGCAAACTCTCAAACGGCAATGACATTTTTCACGATTGATCGCCGGTTGACAAGGGTGGTTTGGTCACTTTGTGCTCACACCCCCATGTCAAGTTCGACTCTCTCTCTCCCCAGTCTTCTCCCTTCCCCTCATTCTCTCGGATTCAATTTGAGCGAGTTTGAACCCTAGAATATTGTAGGTTTCTCTTCAAAAACTTATCTAAACTGGTTTTTATCAAGTGCAAACCCTAGATTTCTGATTTCTTATTCGATTTCTAATTTGGGCGAGTTCGAATGCCCTAGATTTCTGATTTGGATGACTTTGAATCCTAAATTGCTTGCTTTGGGAGTGCAAGTGTTTATTTGGGAGGCTTTTATCAAATTTTAGAAATTTTTGTTGTGATAAATTCCTCTCTATAATAAAATTTATTTGAAAATATTTGGGAGTTTCTGTATGTTTCATGGAAAGAATGAGGGAAAGGAAATGTACATATGATTAAATCTATGTTCTTTTGTCGTTCCCGAGTACCTTTCAGCTTATAGCTATCATAGTCCATTAAGCATGCAATTAGGCCTATGAGTAGGATTCAAAATGAAAATTTGAGACTTCTATTTCAAACGCTCATTTAGATTAAAAAAAAAAAATACACGCAGACAAGTGTGTTGTAAGGTCTCTATATAGAACTCATTAAGAACAGTATAGTTCAAATTCAACAATCTGTTGAATACAACACGGATAACCCCCACCCAAATAAGAGCCCTGTTATACGTCAACCGCACTCTTCACACATCTTACATGGTGCTTTTTTTTTTTTTTTTTTACTCAATACATTATATGTGTTACGGCTACAGTTAATAGTAGGCTAATGTAAATAATTTTTTTCCAAATATTAATAGACAAGAACTAAACAGTAAGTTTTGCTAATAAATGAGCTATCATATTTCCCTCACTACCAGTGTGCAGCATTTTAGCATAGTCAAATGACCACTTCATATGCTTTGTATCTTCAATAACTTGGTCAAATCTGCTAAAGTTCTCACAATAATCATTTAAAACATTCACTACTTACAAACAATCTCCCTTAGTAAGAACAATTCGAAATCTCTATTCGGTGCAA
>NW_023355922.1:0-9438 GCF_001411555.2 Juglans regia
CCACTCAACCCTATCATTTGTTTTGTTCATAGTTAATTACAATGCAATGTACCTATCCTTGCCTTCAATGAAGAATTCATTGTTTGCATCGCTTCATAAGCAGCTAATTTATTATCTGTAATCAATCTACCCGAGAGAAAAACACTTTTAGTTTTTAAAGATAATGCTTGGAATGCTATACTCCAGTATGTTAACCAAGACCTTAGCCACAATCTTATACAAAACATTATAGAGACGAATAAATCGAAAATCTGTTATCTTAAGTTCAATTTGAACTTTTGGAATGAGAGTGATAAAAGTGTGGTTAATAGAATGCAAGTTTTGTGAAGTATTTAAACATTCTAGAACTGCCTAACTTACATTTTCACTAGCAAGGTCCCAATTATTTAAAAAACAACAGGTAGTAAACTCATCTGACCCAGGAGGTTTAAGAGGTCCCATACTGAAAAGAGTATCTTTTATTTCCTATGTTGTGAAGGCCTCCATTAGTCTTGCATTTATGTAAGAAGTATCCAGTATTCTGAACATATTCCATGCATTCATCCACCTTAGATAGACTTGCAATTGAGAATAAGTTTTTTTAATAATATAGAAAGATATTGCTAATGGCACATGTTGAGATTCATTAGACGTGGCATGCTATATGTCAATCTACGTATATGCCATGTCACATGTTTTTTTGCCTTCAAAAACTCTATTCAACTATCTAAAATGGCTGACAACCCATCTCATCTCATTAGGTTATTGCATTGTCCTATTCAAGTGGTAGTCTTTCCAAACTTAGATCAACCAATACCTTAAGTCAACAAATATCATTCATTTTTTTAGCACTAGAATTGCCACCGAGATTGGATGCGAAGTGGTGGTGGATGATCCACGACCGACCGTTGGATCGTGTCCTTTTCTTAACCATTCTCAAAATCTTGAAGTTTGTGGTTGGTTAAATAATACATTTGGAGAATTGAATGATTATTGTCCGTGTTGAAAACTACATTTGCAAAACCAACATAAATATGTTTATCATTCAAAATATAGAATTCTTAAATGTCTAGAAAATGACATCTAGGATAAGAGAGAATGAAGAGTACGACTAGAATACCTAACCCAGTCCAATATTATAAGAATAGTTTTATTGAGCTAAATTATGTTGATTGGCCATATTGGGAAGCCCAATTTTAATTTATTGGATAATCTAGAATAAGTCATAGTCCAAAATTTATTAGAGAAAATTAATAGTTATTGGACTCAATAATTAGATTGAAGCCCTTTTTATTATTAATTAGACAAGTTAGGTCTATTTTAGACCCAAACTAGGCCCGTTAAAATTTATTGACACCAAGCCTACGAAATGTGGGTAAGCCTGAGAGATTATTTGGATAAATTAAAGCAAACTTATTTGTTATACCCAAAACCAGCGTAAAGCCCAAACTTGCTTTCAAATGGCGGTCTACTTACGTATAAGCCAATGCACGTCTTCCTCAACTAAGATTTCCTACTCTGAAGTGTTTCCTAAATTCGTAACCGACTCAACTTAACATACCGTAATCTCGTTTTTATACGTCTCATTCCTCTGCATTACTTTCCCTTTCACACCACCATCTTCTCTAGCTAATGTCTTAGCTCGAAAGATTCTCTATCTGGTAACCAACTTAAAACCCATAATCGTGTATATTTATGTTCCTAAATGTCTTACTTATCATCTTCAACTTAGAAATATTAAGGTTGTTACAACCATCACATTCTTCACGTACAGCATAAGAGTGATTGGAAACCACCACACATTTAAGTGGTAAGTCAATTTCATATATAGACCAAATTACATAAACGTATATGGTAATTACATGTATGAAATAATTACAATGAATGGAAAGAATTAAACTACTACAATTACGGGTCAATAGAGATACAAATGGAAAGCTTTAGATTAAGGCAGAGGATCCTCAACATGATCCTCAACACCCCCCCCCCCCCCCCCCCCCCCCCGGCGCGGCAAGCTGAGCGTCGGATTTGAACGGACATGAAGCTTGGATCCAAAGAATTCAAAGAGAGGTCTTGACACACTTTTTGTGAAGATGTAGGCAACTTGCATATGAGAAGGTAGATACTGAGTACGAAGCTCGCCAGCGAGAACAAGTTCACGAAGAAAGTGGTAGTCAAGCTCAATATGCTTTGCCCGCTTCTGAGAAACAGGATTGGAGCTCAAGAAGATTGCACTTTTGTTGTCACATAGAAGGAAAGGCTGCTGGGAAGAGGAGACTCAGAGGTCACGAAGGAGATGCGTGAGCCAAAGAAGTTCAGCAGCAGTGAGAGCCAAGGCACGATACTCTAATTCACAACTGGAGCGAGAAACAGTATGCTGTTTCTTGGCACTCCAAGAAATCAAATTATCACCAAGATAAATAAAATAACCAGAGGTAGAACGACGAGTATCAGGACATCCTGCCCAATCTGCATCCGAGTAAGCAACTAAAGCACCATGAGTGGCAGATGGATGAAAAGTAAGACCAAAGTGCAATGTGCCCTTAACATAGCGAATGATGCGTTTGACAGCAAGAAAGTGATCTTCAGTTGGGGAATGTAGAAATTGACTGACAGAGTTAACCGCATGAGCAATATCAAAACGTGTGATAGTCAAATATTGGAGAGCACCAACAAGAGATATGTAAAGCGTAGGATCTGAAAATAGAGGACCATCAGCAGACAGGTGCTGGGAAACAACCATTGGAGTGTGGACAGGTTTGTTGTCAAGTAAATGAGCGCTCGTGTGAGAATGTCTCGTGGATATTTCAGCTGACTAATAAAAAGACCATTAGTGCTAGATGTAGCTTCAAGACCAAGAAAGTAACTGAGAGAACCCAAGTCCTTAGTGGCGAACTCATAATTGAGTTTGCAAGTAAAGCTGTCAAGAAGAGAGGAGTTGTTGCCTGTAATAATGATGTCATTAACATAGAGAAGCAAATAGATCATGTCAAATGCTTATGAAAAACAAAGAAAGATGTGTTTGCACGACTGCAATAAAAACCAAGTTGAATGAGGAAAGAGCTGAAACGCTGAAACCAGGCGCGAGGAGCTTGCTTTAGGCCATAAAGAGCTTTCTTCAATTGACAGACATGATCGGGAAAGCGAGGGTCAATGTACCCAGGTGGCTGCTCCATATAAACATGTTCAGTGAGATGGCCATTGAGAAATGCATTTTTGACATCAAGTTGGCGAAGATGCCATTTATTGGTCATAGCAAGAGAAAGTACAACACGGACAGTGGTAGCCTTAATGACAGGACTAAATGTATCAGTGTAGTCAAGACCAGGTACTTGTGTGTAGCCCTTGGCAACAAGGCGGGCTTTGAGGCGCTCGATAGATCCATCGGGCAAGTATTTGGTCTGGAACACCCATTTGGAACCTACAATGTTGGTGTCGGCGGGTCGTGGAACCAAAATCTAGGTACGATTACTTTGTAGGGCTTGCACTTCTTCATCCATGGCAGCAAGCCAAGCAGGATTCTTAGCAGCAGATTTGAATCCTTTAGGCTCAGTGGATGCAAGAAGCGTAGAAAGAAGTCTAGATGATCCCACAAGGCCGAGATTCGCTGGGTGGCGAGTTTTGAAGATACCGGCTTTGGCGCATCTGAGCATAGGATGGTCACCAACAGCTGAAATGGGAGTGCGAGAAATGATAGGTGACTTAGTGATGGGCTCAGCCGCTCAGGAGAAGCCAAACTGGGATCTAAGTACGGCGGAAAGGGACCTGCATGAGAATTAGATGTCTACAAAGACTCATCCACTGAATCAGTACAAATAATACACAGGGTGGATCCGGATTGATAAATGTGTCGGGAAGGTGGTGCTGGAAAAGTCTGGGGCATATTCGTATGAAGAAGACTGGGTTCTAGAAAATTGAAGATTTAGAGGGAGGATATGGGTTGGGCCTGGGAAGTATGTTGGAAGGGAAAATGGTTCTCATCAAATTAGGCATGACGGGTGAAATAGAGTCTAGAGGTGGTGGGGTCAAGACAACGAAAACCTTTATAAGAGGAACTATAATGCATAAAGATGCAAGGAATACTGCGAGGGGAAAATTTGTTAGTCATGTAATCACGTAAGCAAGGATAAACACGACAACAAAAAGGATGAAAATTTTCATAATTTGGAGAGGAACCATACAGAAGCTGAAAAGGAGTTTTACCTCGGAGAAGCGGTGTGGGCAAACGGTTGATGATGTAAGCTGCAGTGCTAAAAGCGTCAACCCAGAAGTGAGTAGGAATGTGCGAATGAAAGAGAAGTGCCAGACTGGTCTCAGTCACATGACGATGCTTCCTTTCAGCGCTACCGTTTTGGACAGGTGTATATGAACAAGAGAGCTGATGGTGAATGCCAGATGCACAAAGATGTGCTTGAAAGCAATTGCTAGTGAATTCTGCGCCACCGTCACTTTGAAAAATTTTGATACGAGCAGAATGTTAATTTTTCACAAATTTTTGAAATTGAAAAAAAGTATTATAGAATTCATATTTCAATTTCAATGGGTAAAGCCAAGAAAAACGGGAATAATCATCAACAAATAAAACATAGTATGCATAATTTGATTTTGACTTGATAGGAGAAGAGCCCCATATATCGCAATGAATAAGATCTAACACATGTAACGATTGACGTTCATTATGAGTAAAAGGCAAATGGAGATTCTTTGCAATTTGATATGTACTACATAATACAGGAGATGTCAATAAAGAGGTAAGATGAAGTTGCTCTTGTTTATTCAAAAAAGAGATAATAGAATGATTCACATGTCCAATGCGAGCATGCCATAAATCATATGAAGCATGAAGATATTTATTTTTTAGGACAAAAACAAAAGCAAAATTTCTGCGTTCTAGCACATATAAGCCGCCATCTTGTTTACCAGTTGCCACCACCTTTCCCGTTTGGCGATTCTAAACAGTGAAAAAATTATTAGTAAATGAAACGAAAAATGGAAAATCATTCGTTAATTTACTAATGGACAAAATATTTTTAGTGATGTGAGGGACAACCAAATAGTTGAAAATTAGGGGAAGGTGAAAGTGTACCGGTGTGGATAATGGGTAGGGACGCACCATTCCTGACAATAACACAATCCTTACCCATATATGAAGTGGACTGATACAAGTTGGATTGGGCTGAAGTCATGTGGGCCGAAGCCCCTGTGTCTAAATACCAGTCCGAGGCCTCATGTCTAGAGATGGAACACAATGAGGTGCGAGCTTCAGCAAGTTGTGCTTAAGGGGTATGACGATGGCGCTCATACCTTTGCCTGCATCGATCCGCATAGTGACCTTCAACTCGGCAGATCTGGCAACGGGGAGGGAGTCGTCCAGAGGAGCGTCCCTGTCCTCTGCCATGGCCTCCAGTTCGGCCTTGAGAAGTGTGAGAGGAATTGTTCCTCTGGTTTGACTTTGCATGGGTGCGATTAACAGTCGTGAACGCCGCTGCGAACGGGACAACAAGCTCCAACGATTTTTGGAAGAATTTGAAACTCTCTGCATTGGGCACCAAATCTACAAAACAAGGTAAAGGGGTGAGGGCTATTTGTGCCGTGGAGAAGCTTGAGAATTCCGAGCCGAGACCGCGGAGTAACCAGTGCACCTTGTCGGTGCCATCAATGGGTTGTCCAATAGCATGTAGTTGATCACAAAGGGCCTTGAAGGCTCGAGCATACTCCGGAATAGACCTAGTGTCGCGTCTCATGAGCTGCAGATCATCCTTGAGACATATTTCGCGGGCCTTGGAGCAGTGGCTAAAGGTGTTCTCTAAGGCAACCCAAACCTCACGTGAGGTGGAGAGACCCACGACTTCAACCATGGCCTCCTTAGTGAGGGAGGACATCATAAGGCTAAGGAGACATTGGTCTGTATTTTTCCATGCCATATGTTTGATGCTTGGTGTCTGAGAATCTGCAGGGTTAAAACGAGGTGGGGGGTTAAGAGTTTCATCCACATGACCGATTAGATCTTGGCTCTCTAAGAGAGGAAGCAATTAGCTCTTCCATAGGAGATAGTTGGAGGAGGAAAGTTTGATTGTAACCATGTGGATGAGAGTATTGAAGGGGAGAAGAGTGGAGGAAGGTTGGGCAGCCATGGGAAAGGGAGGTGGGATCGAAGGAGATTAATCCACAAGGGCTCTTGATACCATAAGAGTGTTTGGAAACCACCACACATTTAAGTGGTAAGTCAATTTCATATATAGACCAAATTACATATGCGTATATGGTAATTACATGTATGAAATAATTACAATGAATGGAAAGAATTAAACTACTACAATTACGGGTCAATAGAGATACAAATGGAAAGCCTTAGATTAAGGCAGATGATCCTCAACACAGCAGACCCTTCCACTACACCATCACGTTGCACCTCCACGTTTTCCTATCCTCTCGAACGTTACTCATTTTCTGTAACCCATGTATTAAAAAACCAACATTCCTCCCGAAGCCACAACAGTTATTCTCACGGCAAGAAATCTCTCATCACGCAACAACATCCTCCCACGGCAAATTAGTAAACCTGCAACTCTCTCCTTACAATTTCTTCAACATCGGCTTACATCAAACAACCCCAATGTTAAATCAAACAACCCGAAACACCCATTATTTTTCACAACAATCAATCTCACGGCTTTACACCCCATGGCTTCTCCTTCGCTTTACACCCCATGTTCTCTTTACATGGGAATGAGCTTTAATCGGGTTATGTTCAAGAGATACAAATATTTTAAGTTGGGCTGGTATTATTGTAATTAAGAAACTACTATATTATTTTGAGTTGGGTTGTGTTTAATATTTTAAGTTAGGCATAATTTTACTTGGATAAATATTTTAGCCCATAAACAATAGTTTACAAAAAAATAATTGAAGGTTTTAAATTGTATTACTAGGTATTAAATTATGATTAGTCTATATTAGTAGTTTATAAGGATTTTTAATATTAAGTATTATTAAGGTTATTTTATGAACTACTATCGTTTAATAGATTTAGATAAAACACATTTTCCTATTAAATTAGATGTTATTAGTATTAAATTATTATTACAATAATAGTATATAAGGATCTGAATTTTAAATATGATTAAGTTAATTATCAAAATTGATTTCAGTTGTTTATTTTGTCATATTTGATAAAATTATTCTATTATAATTAGAAAATAAAGAAATAGGTTAAGAATATTTAATGATACTATTATTTATTAGATTTTTAGTAAGATTGAATAATTATATTAATTATAAAAAAGTAAACCTAATTTAAGAATTGAGGTTTTCATGACTTATTTTAATAAAATTGAATATAGCCTAAGTATTCTACTAAATTATAACTTAAAAATGAAAAATATGTTATTAGCATTTAAATAATTTAAGATTTAAGCATTTATTGATTTTATATTAAACAAAATGTTTATTTATTATTTTCTACGATATGAATTTAATTAAGTGGTTTAAATCATGTAAGTATTAAATTATGATTAAACTATAGTAACGGTCTACAAGAATTTTAATATTTAGTATTATTAGGTCTATTTTATGAACTAAATAATTTCACTGTTATTTTATAGATTTAGATAAAAATTTATTCCTTACTAGATTATATTTGAAAGACTAAATATGATATTGTTGTTTAAATAATTATATGATATTAGTAGTTATTAATTTTAATATATAACTGAATATTTTATTATATTAAGTTCTTTAGTATGTATTTAATTAAGTAGAATATTTGACACGTTCTTCGAGAAGCATTAGTGACAATTCATACTCCGTATAGTTGTCGAGCTATAGAGTAAAACCCAAGAAGCAGCGCAATGAAGTAAGTAATTTGATCATAAATTAGGATTATCACATGTCAACTTAGATAAATTATTATTAAAGCCAATTCTTGAAAGATAGTGTTTAAGTATCTCACATGTCATGATTTATTTAAATATGTCATCTAGCATAGCATATGATCATGTCATTCGTATCATGTTCACATTTAGAAATTATAATTATATAAGTATTATGTCATACATCTCATGTGTATAAGATACATAAGTTTTTTATGATCAAGTTATGTAAGCTTTCTTATGATCAAGTGTAAGATAAGATAAGTTTTATAAGATGGTCATTTAGATACATGGTATCAATGTAGTTTTATGGGTAGATGTGCAAGCTACGGACCTAAGCGTGGTCTACCATAATATGCTAGAATACTATTAGAGGTAGCCTTGTGACTACGGGATGTGGGGCCAATGCACAACCTCACGCACATGATTAAGTGTGTTGGCCAATAAGATAAGTATGATAAGTAAGATAATTTAAGACAAGTCATGCATGACATGAGTATATGTATGAATTTTAAATTATTAGCATGAAATGTTTTATTAAAAATCATATGTTTATTATGTTTATGTTGTGACGAGTTTCTTATTGAGTTTTCGACTCATTTTAATTTTATTTCATGTTTTTAAGCACCCAAGTATGAATGATGATCAGTTCGAGCTCGCGAGCCAAGCTTAAAAGGAGTAGTTGGATTTAGTTCCAGACTTTATTTAATTATTTATTTAGTTTATTTTATTAAATATAAAATCTCTTGTTGAACCATTTTTATGAAAGCTTGTGACATCCCTAACCCTAGGAAAGGGAGATTTACACTCATCCTTTTCTGTTCTGTTCTTCTTGGGGATTGTGAAGTGAATGGGTGGTTGCCGGAGCTTCTGATCAAGAATATCTAATAAGGGTGTGGAAGTGTATAATGTTGGACTAAGTGCAATATACAACCCATCATTTGGAAGAAATTACCAAAAAATAAACTGTTTTTGAGTCAGTGCCAATAATAAAAGTGTACATAAGATAAATGCACGGAACATGGATAAGTGTACATAAAATCACTTTCAATTGATAAAAATGATATTTGAATTTGCTAAAATTGTTGTCATTTGAGGCAACTTTCATTTTGCGGGAAATGGGTGGAGATCGATTTCTTGATACTCTAATATTGTTTTGTGGAGAAATCGAGTGTACTTGTTGTAATCGAGTGTTGGAACTAGAAATTTAGATTTGGGGGGCAAACTTATATAATGATGATTATTTGGGTGTACATGTAAATTTGTGTGTATATATATGATGCATTTTTTTATTTATAATTATAAATGTAATTTCATTTCATATTAATTCAATGGATACCAAAGAATTATTATTAAACTTGACAATTGGTCATATTTAAAGTTTTCACTTTAAACAAAGTAAAAAATTTGCATAATTTTTCTCATTCATGTATTTTTTTTACATGGGAAAAAACCTATTGAAAACACTTGGAAGAAGATATAGGAATAACAAGTATTAAGACTTTTTTAACTTTAGGGAAATTAAGAATTTTGAGTTTTTTCTTTCTATACACATGTATAGATATTCATATTTATAGGCCAAGACTTT
>NW_023355923.1:0-256 GCF_001411555.2 Juglans regia
GAGTTGTGCTACACATAAGGATAAAATGAGTTGTGCTACACAATATGAAATATGAGGATAAAAAAGTAAAATCACATGTTTTTAAGTGGGTGTGCAGGGTGTGAGGCTTATGTTTAGAATTTTTCTAATAAAATACTTGCTAAGGATAAAAGAAGGTCACAAGCTTGTTTTTAATATTCATAGTTGGACTTAAATGATCTATCTATTGATAAAAAATAAAAAAAAAATTGTGTTTTAGTTTTGTGTTGTAACTAAA
>NW_023355924.1:0-618 GCF_001411555.2 Juglans regia
GATGGTGGTATGTCTATCAGTTTTCTTAAAAAAATGCAATGTTTTCCTTAAGCATATAACAAACACAGATTTTTAATGAAAAGATATATGTCAATTGTTTAAGTTATACTTTAAAAAATGATAAATAAAAAAATGAGCAGTGTTACCCATAAATTTCACATTCTGCATACTCAATTAAAAATATATTATTTTATTTTTTTATTTTATTTTACTTACAAGTATGTCTGGAATCATTTTTATTATGTGAGTAAAAAATATAAATTGTCTGGAATCATGTTAGGCTTATATTTAAAATTTTTTCAAAAAAATCGGATTGAACCCGATCGAAACCGATATGACATATAAAATATGTCTAAAATTAAACCTAACCGAATCGATTACATCAATAAAACGGTTCATATTAACAGTAAACTCGATGTCTGAGTAGCATTTTTTTTTTATAAACATAAGTTGAAAAAGTTCGCTACAACATAATTTGAAGAAAAACTCTCTATATACAAAGAGGAATTTTGGGCATCAGCCTGCAGCTGCAGTACAACTCACGTAATATTTTTTTTTTTTTTTTAACACTCAATACATTAGTGTGCAGCGGCTATATGCTGATGCAAATATTTTTTC
>NW_023355925.1:0-338 GCF_001411555.2 Juglans regia
AGCATATGCAAAAAAAAATAATGCTACTCATCATCTCTTTTTTCATCGTCTTCTTACCATCTCATGATGTGGTATTAGATGATTGAAAACTATTTATTATATTTCACTTATGAATTTATCATCTAATACCACATCATGAATAATAAGAAAACGATAAAAAGATGAAAAACAAATATGCAAATCTCATAAAAAAAAATTGACAAATTTAATACTCATAAAAAAAATCAACTTTTTAATATTAGATTCTAATTTTTTAAAATAAAAATACCTGAAATTTGTATATCTTAAAAGTGTATCTAATATTATTCTATTTTTATGCCGTAAGTCTATATCGCAGC
>NW_023355926.1:0-463 GCF_001411555.2 Juglans regia
AATGTTTTGAATACCGTACCGGATGGCGTACCGGTCAAGACACTGGAATGAAATATTTCGGTACCGGTACCGTTTCGAGATAGTCGATATATGAATAAATTATATATATAAATATATATAACAATTATATTCTAAAATAATAGTTTATATATGAATAAATTATATATAAATATATACATACATATAAATTATAAATAGTCTAATATAAATTGGAGGTCAAAAAATAAACTTTGTAGTTTGAAAAAACGAAAAAAAAAAAAAAAAAACACAGGCCGAAATATCGGCCGGTACCGGCCGAAATATAAACCGGTACAGGCCGAAATTTAGGCCGAAACGGCCGGTACCGGCCGGTACGGCCGGTATTTTAGCCGGTACGGTATATATCTAGTACCTATACCGGCCGGACGGTCGAAACGAAAAATTTCGGCCGTACCGGCCGGTACGGTACAAAATTAAAAACATT
>NW_023355927.1:0-289 GCF_001411555.2 Juglans regia
ATTTTGAATGGCCGTTTCGGCCTGTACCGGCCTGACTATTTCGCCTTGATTTTTTTTTTAATTTTTTCAAACTACAAGCTCATTTTTTTACCTCTAATTCAGATTAGACTATTTATAATTTATTTATATATGTATTTATATATAATTTATTTATATATAAACTATTATTTTGGAATAAAATTTATTTATATATGAATAAATTATATATAAATTATAAATAGTTTGGTATGAATTTGGGGTCTAAAAATGAGAAAAAAATGAAAAAAAAAAAAGCAAAGGCCGAAATTTG
>NW_023355928.1:0-338 GCF_001411555.2 Juglans regia
TAATTATATGATAATTTACTAATTAATATAATATCAAATTTAAAAATCATATATCACTATATTTTATTAATTAATATAATATCAAATTTTAAAATCATATATCACTATAGTCTATAATATAATTATAATATATATTATAGTATACTACAATATATTATATATTATTATATACTATAATATATTGGAAAAATTGGAATGAACCGGACTGGAATCAGTAAAATTGGAAGTACCGGTTTAGAAGTGTAACTGGTGCGGTATCAATTTTTCAAATTTCAAAATTGGTATATATCAGTTCAATTCCAAAATATGTCCAAAGTCGGACCGAACCGGACTGATTT
>NW_023355929.1:0-575 GCF_001411555.2 Juglans regia
AAAAAAAAAAAAAAAAAAAGTAGATGAGCCGATGTTCCATAACACTATTTTTCTTATAATTTAAGGTTACCTTAGGATGTTGAAATGAGTTGAGTTGAGTTGAGTTGAGATAATAAAATATTGTTAGAATATTATTTATTTATTATTATTATTATTTTAAGATTTGAAAAAGTTGAATTGTTTATTATATTTTGTGTTGAAATTTGAAAAAGTTGTAATAATGAGTTGAGATGAGTTGAAATAAATTTTACTTCCAAACGTACCCTAAGACTTATTTTACGATTGGGATTAAAATTTCTCCTACGTCTGAATCTTTATTTTAGATAAAAGGTTTTAAACATGAACAGTAATTTCTTAAATATAAATAATTATTATTCATCCTTTAAATCATCTTTTATCAATATTTTATTCTAATAAATAAAATAAATTATTCTTCTAATCATATACACTTTCTATCATATTCATATTCATTATAGTTTTAAATAATAATTTTAAAAATAATTTAAATAATTACTAAAATATATACAGAATTTAATTTTAAAAATATTATTGTACCCACAAAAAAAAAAAAAAAA
>NW_023355930.1:0-10459 GCF_001411555.2 Juglans regia
AGAGAAATAGAAAGAAAAAAGTGAGTTTCTATGCTAAGGCGAGTCTTAATCCTAACGAACTTGACGTATGTTTGCCTAGTATTGTTGTCTCTTTGTTGCAGGGATATGAGGTCGTGTTTCCAAGTGGTGCATTTTGTGGATTGCCACCTATTAGGGAGATAGAGCACTACATTGACTTTGTGCCTGGTGCGACAATTCCTAACCGACCTTTCTTGGAAAAACATGAGTCATTGACACATTTAAAGGGACAAGGTAAGTTGTTGACTAGAATGCATGCTAAGCGGAATGATTGTATTGAGTCTTTTCCTCATGTATTCAAATACACACAAGGTATGAAAAATTTTGTGGTTGATACTTTAGCAAGAAGGTATGTTCTTGTCTTCATATTAGATGCAAAATTGTTGAGACTTGAATATGGTAAGGAATTGCGTGCTAATGATGATGACTTTGCTAGTGTGTATGGGACATGTGATAAAGCGTCTTTTGGTAAGTTCTATGAACTAGATTGGTACATGTTTAGAAAGATTAGATTTTGTGTGCCTACTAGTTTTATGCGTAAGTTGCTTGTGCGTGATGGACATGCTGGTTTGTTGGGTAACCTTGGTGTAAGGAAAACTTTTGTTGTGTTGCATGACTGTTTGTGGGAATACCATTTGCCATTCAAAGACTTGTTGCACGAACGTTTGTGGAAGTATCATTTGTCATTCATTGATGTATTGCATGAACATTTGTGGGAGTATCATTTGCCATACATTGACGTGTTGCATGAACGTTTGCGGGAGTATCATTTGCTTTTCATTGAGTTTGCATATAATTGGAGTGGTCATTCTCGTGAAAATAAGATTTCAGACATGTTGCATGAACGTTTATGGGAGTATCATTTGTCATTCATTGACTTGTTGCATGAACGTTTGCGGGAGTATCATTTGCCATTCATTGACTTGTTGCATGAACGTTTGCAGGAGTATCATTTGCCATTCATTGACTTGTTGCATGAACATTTGCAGGAGTATCATTTGCCATTCATTGAGCTTGCATATTGGAGTGGTCATTTTGGTTTGAGGAAGACTTTAGATGTACTTCATGAACATTTGTGTGAGTATTGTTTGTCATTCATTGAGTTTACATATAATTGGAGTGTTCATGCTACTACTAAATTTTCACCAATTGAAATTGTTTGTTTACTTAATCAATTTCCTCCTTCAGATTTAAAGTCTTTACTAGTTGATGACATGAGTAGCTTGGATGGACTATTCCAAATTCTTAAACAAATTAATGAAAATGCATATGTAATGGATCTTCCAGGTAAGTATCATGTTTCTACTATTTTCAATGTTACTAACAAATTTCCCTTTGATCCAGGTGGAGATTCGAGGTCGAATCCTTTTGAGGAGAGGGGGAATGATGGGAACCAAGATAGGTCTAGTCTTAAAGATCATTTGCAACTTCCAGATGGGCCAAGAAGATCAAGGAGAAAATGCAAGGATTGATGCAATCCATTTGGGACAAGTTTAGCAAGAGCCCAACATTTAAGATGGGGCTTGAAGGATGAAGATCCAATTTTAATTCATTTGATCAGCTACGAAAGAGGGCAACGACAAGACTTAAAGGCTTTAGACTCTTGAAGGGTTTCAACTTATTTAATTCATTTAAAGAAATTATTTTATTAGTTTAGAATAATTGAGTTTATTATGAGAAGCACTTAAGGGAGCCTATGCAAGGGCATGTTGGGAAAGTTATTATTTTATTGAACTAGGGTTAGGGTTACTGTAGCTGAGTACTGTAGCACGGCACTGTAGCCGCGGCACTGTTCATCCAGGGGCACTTTTGGAAGATGGGGGTTTATTTTGGCTAGGGTTTCATTAGGTTTTGCTTTAAATACTCTATGTAGCCTCATTCTAATCAGATTATGAAATTTATAAAATTTGATGAATTTATTCATTGTGAGTTGTGTTTTACTCCTCTTGTTCTTAATTGAACTTTTGAACTTATCAAAGGTAAATCACAACCTTTGTGGCATTCCTCCTTTGTAATCTGGGTTCTTGAGACGGGTTCTTCAACGGGTCTAGATTTTAATATAATCTAGGTTCTTGAAACGGGTTCTCATCGGGTCTAGGTTCTCCATCCATTGACTTGATTTTGGCTTTCTTGGGGAGTTTTCAAATTGACTGTGGGTTCAAGGGATTTCATTCCCGCGGGTTCATATCACATACTTCGAGACATAAATGTAACAGAGAACATTTCATAACATGGCATACATGTAACATGCAGCATTTCGTAACATGGCATACCATATAACAGACAACATTTGTTAACATGGTGTAACATGTGACAGTGAATATTACGTGACATGAAATACATGTATCAGATGGCATACTTAACTTAACATGACATACTTGTAATGTATAGCAATACGTGACAGAATATCTTGTGTAACAGATAAATAATTCATGACAGAATAAATTCTGTGTAACAGATAAATATATAATGACTTGGCATGACACATATGATAACATGCATACATACAATTTAGTTCCCTTACTTATCACTCATACACATTAAACTGATAGTAAGTTAAAAGCTAACTTACCTCGATCGTCGCATTCTACTAGAATAAAGCGCAAAACACGAGGAACTGTAAAAGGGTATTCTAAAAGTTAGAAATTAATTACTAACAATTAGAAATGTGAAAAGAGGCAACTTAGAGTAAAATTACCATTTTACCCTCTACATGTGGGCAAATGACCATTTTACCCCTAACTTAAGGATTTGATATCCTAATTCCAAAAATTATCAAAATTTACATTCCTCATGTAACTTTTGTCCCAAACTCAAATATATTTAAAACCAATCACAACTATGAAAACTCACTATGGCCGAAACCTACATAGGCCATTTGTCTTGATTTTGGTTGCAATTCTTTCAAGTTTCAAAACTCATGAATAAACCAAAATCTTGTAGCAAAGATCTTCCTATCCTAAGTTTAAAAACAACCTTAAAAATATCCATTAAGAAAAAGCTAATTATCAACGCCAAACTTTTTGTAAAAAGACCCAAACTTTTTAACAAAAAGTAAACATTAAATCACAAGTTTTGACCTTAATAAAAACATCTCCAAGGATTCCAAAAAAAACAAATCTTACTTCTAACATATTCATAACATCATCCTAAGATCAACCATGCTTTAAAACATCAAACAAAAGCCACCAAAACTCACAAAACAACACTTGGAATTTTTGGTTTTAAACTTAGTCAAAAAGAGAAACTGATTTTCCCAACTAAATATGATCAATCACTTGATCCATGACTTAAAGACATGCGATCTTCAAACTAACACATCACATGGTTTAAAAATGTGTCCTAAAGAAGATCCAACCATCAAACTTAAAATCACATGGCTAAAATTTAATAAAACGTGGATCTAACTAAAAAACATCAAAGTTTAGGCCTAACCAAAATCCTCTTGCATAGAAAATGATATCATTAAAAATAATACTAAATATCTTCGAAATAACATCCTAATATATATATAAGAGGCTTAGGATCATCATATAAAAATTTCAAAGCCTTTGGAATAAGATTAAACCACGAAATATTCAAACTTTCACCAAACAGAAACTGTTTCTCTACTTCCAGTTTTCAAGTTTCTAACTCTAAGGAAATCTATCATCAAAAGCTTTATCCAAGCAACAAAACCTCAATGAACATTAATAAACACATGTTAACAACACTCCATAAAATTTTCGGACCAAGATATGTCCATTAGCTTGGTCAAAACTTCCAAAACATGACATACTCTCCAGTTTCACGCCCAGAATGACCTTTCTATGGTTAAAAATACTTTTGACCGATCAAATGAGTATGAAATGAGACTAATAAGATATCCACGGAAGCTAGACTCAAAGACGAACAACTTATGTGAAGAGTCATCGTGAGATAATACTTACAAGGGATCACAAATAGCCACGTAGAAAGACCCAGAAATCTGCCCGAGAGAGCTCTTTTGGGTTTCTCTCTAAGAACGGGGGAAAGAAGTGATAAAATGGAGAGAAGTGTGTCTTGCACGACTTTAGACTTCTGGAGGGGGAAGTTATAGGCTTGAATGACCCTTGATTGGAGGTGGCTATGTGACATAAAGTGGAGAATAGAGAGGGCCAGAGACTGCCTGCAGCAGCTGTGAAAGATGGAGGTTGATGGAGTGGATTTCTCCTTCACATCAAGGCACTATTGGGTGCAGCCAATGGCAGTGGATGGTCTGCCATGTGGGGGAGGAAACTTCTCCAAGAAACTTTGCCAAGGTGGCCAATTTCGTGGGCCTTGGTGGGCCCCACCAAGTGGGCTTCAATTTGGGGTTTAAATGGGGTTTGGTTAGGGTTTGAGATGCTATCAAGCCCAAAAATCATTTTTTCTTGGCCCAATCAAATTCCCAAGGTTTAAAAGGTTGAATAATGATGTCATAACAAGGATTTGATTAATTAATAGCAAATGGAAGTGATTTAATCAAGTGATTAAACACAATGCTAGAAATCGGATTAAAAAGGGTTTGGAGGCCAACTTTAGGGTTTGGGAAAACTATTTAGGGTTTTGGTTTCAACCAAGCTTTTGGGGTTTCAATTGGATTCCAACCATTTAGGGTTTTGCTAGGGTTGAAACCCACTTTGGTCTGGCACAATTTGGTTGAACAGATGAAACACAGCTTTGCTTAGGTGGCATGATCTCACATCTTGATTCCTTCACAAATCTATCTAATGGTTCTTCTTTGTGCCAAATGTCTAATACCATTTACTATGTGTGGCTAAGATCTTGCCAAGTGTCCAAATAAAACTTCTCTAACCTAATTTGGACATTCCACACTGTGATTTTGAAAATACTGCAATGGGTGCGCTTATTGAGGTTACTATTCACTCTAAAAAGAAACATAATAAACTTAGGACTAAAAAATTCTAAATATTCATATTAACCTATAGTGAAAATCGTTCACCGAAATTCAACCCCGAAGTGCCCCTAAAAAATAATTTCACAATTTCCAACAGACATTTCGTCCAAAATTATGAAAATAGACTATTGCGCCATAAAATCCTAAATAATGCACTGAGTCTAATGGCGCAAACTATAACTCATTCTGACACTTCTAACTATCTCAAATAATTAAACTCAAAAATCTAGCACCATAGTGAGTGATAACACTGATCATGATGACAGACTAAAACCTAAGCGATGGGTCGATTCGTAAAAACTTATGGGTTTTCACGAGATTCCTAAAGTCAATAGGAATTCCTCCAATGAATTTCTAGCGGGCTGTTACAATTCCACACTGTGATTTTGAAACACTGCACTTGGTACGCTTATCGAGATTACTATTCACTCCAAATAAATGCATAATAAACTTAGTACTGAAAAATCCTAAATATTCATATTAACCTATAGTGAAAATCGTTTACCGAATTTCAACCCCGAAGTGCCCCTAAAAATAATTTCACAATTTCGAACATGCATTTCGTTGGGAATTATGAAAATGGGCTATTGTGCTATGATATTCTAAATAACCAACTGACTCTAATAGCGTAGACCATAACACATTCTAACACTTCTAGCACTATAGTGAGTGATAACATTGACTATGTTGACAGATTAAAACTTGTGTGATTGGTCGATTCATAAAAACTTATGGGGTTTTCACGAGGTTCCTAAAGTCAATAGAAATTTCACCATTGAGTTTGTAGGGGGCTGTTACATTGACTATCCAGGGAGTTGGCCTTTTGCATTTCCCCATGGTCGTTCTTTCGCAGTCTTATAACAATTACCATTTTGGGTGGGGAATGGTAGTGGAAACTACCACAATGAGATTTTGAGAAATCTCAGTAAGTAAATAAGCAACATACAACCGATAACATAACCATATAAGAGCAAGCTATAATGAATGCATGGACACGTATTTTTACATAAAACTTGACTTATGCAAAATTGACTTTTTCAAAATAACATGTAACAGAGACCTTTTAACCTTTCCAAGAAAATGTCTTTTCCATCTTTTCATCTTTGGTTCTTAAACATATAACATATCATTTGAGCTCGAGTTCTTGGTCATTCACATATCATGTCTTGGAGCTCATTGCCTTATTCATTTCTTATAACATATAGTTGGATACCTCACGACTCCCCTATGCACCGTGTGTTCTCTGTTAGTTACCGCATCATCCAACAGCCTAATTGACTGTGGTGACTACGTCATATTCTTTAACATACTTATTACGGTAGTTCACACATTTCGCCTTCACCATATGGCACCCACTAGCTTTAGGTGAAACCCCGCTTCGACATTCTTTCCACAAGGATCCATTTGAGGCCCGTCGACTGTACTTCGTCGACCCAGGGGTTTCCACTCTATTCTAAACAATCCATAGTGGACAAAGAAGTTCCACTAGGGCATTCCCTCGTCCTAGCATTTAGGGTCGTGACAAAACATTTACTGACTTTTTTCTTGAAAATAATGCACAAACCCAATACATGTGACAATATGATGCTTTGATCCTTTCATAGATCATGTAATCAGGTATGTCGAGATTCATGCAATCATACAAACAATATACATCCCGCGTTACAGCTTTGAAATATTAAAACATACGAATACTTTATTTACACATACGAACAATGGCATTCAACGATTGACAAAGGGTAAAAAAAATTCACGACATCATTCACTATGCTTGGCTGAAACATATAGTAATTGAAAGCATGATTTTACAAAAGTAACATGGACTTATAACATTTAACATGTTCGGTATAACCTCATCAAGCAACATGGCGACATAATCATATAGATCCGAATACAAGGCATGGTATTACAAGAGATTTCATTCAACCAACGATCAACATGGCAACACATATTTAGGTAAAACCGAGTATATAACAGGATAAGAGATTTCATCCATTCAAATAACAAGCAAATTCAAGTTCACACGTCATATACACATATTATCCAAGAGTAGGTTGAAGTTCTACTTATAAAAAATCGAACGATTACAAATAGCAAGCTGAAAATGCATATTAAAAATCATTAGACATGGACATACGAAAACCCCAATCTCATTGGTGAGTGTGTCTTGTATATGGCTTATAAAACTCATTCCCATGGCAAGATGGGCTCCTTAGCATTCGAACTTCACTCTCAAATCCAAAACTTTATGAAGAAAGAAACCCTAGATTAACTAAGAATGGTGGTCATGGCTCTCCTTCCTTTTCAAAGTCGCATATCCACTTACTTAATGCAAATGGTGGTTTGGGTCTCTCTCCCCCTCTTGAGGAGAAACCCTAGCCTTCCCGAGGAGGTGTGTGTGTGTGTGCACGTGTATACTGAAAGAACCTATGAATCCGAATCCACATTCTTGTTCCTCTTTGGCCGTGTGTGCCTGGGTGTGCATGGAACGAGTGAATGATCCTTACCTCGCATGCTCTTCCCTTTTGGATGGTGTTGCTACTCCTTTGTGTACTTGAAATGGTGGTTGGAAGAAGAAGGTAAGTGCGTGTGTGATGTTTGGGTGGAGAGAAAATAGTGAGAAAGTAAGAGAGAATGGTATAACCGTTTGACACAAGAGAAAACCATAAAAGTGACCAAAGGACATCCCCTTTCGGCTTCCCCTTTCTTAAAGGTGTCTCCTTCCTCTTTGAAAAGACAAAAGTCTTGGTGCATGGATACCACTTGGCATCTTGGCCGAGTATCTCTTCACCTTCCTCATGATGGGATTGTGTTAGGAAACCAAAGGTCTTTTGGACAAGTGGCATGGCTTCCCCAATCCAAAACACTAATTCCCATCTATGCCCTCCTCCATGCGTCTAGGTTCATTGAACTTGGTGCCAAAAACGTCAAACTTCAAACCCTAAATCAATCTTGGACAACTACATGCGTGCATGCTTGCCATTTGGCAAGTGAGGCGTTTTTGTGTGGTTGCCGAAAATCCTTTCATCTCCCCAAGAAAATCTTTTCTCCTTCCTAGATCTAGGGAACAGTGTGCTTGGTTCCTAGGTGGGTGGGTGGCGTGTGCAACTTCTTGCCTTAGCCAACCCTCTCTCTTCTTCTTACCTCACGATTCTTCTAAAATCCTCAATAGGCATGTGTGCCATTTCCCAAAGCCCTCGCTTCCTCTTCCTTATGATTACCCTTTCTTCTAGAAACTCTCATACTTCACGCATGCGGGACAAGTGGCAATGGTGGTGGTTGGGCGCGTAGGCTCCCTTGGCCAAAACCCTAGAATGATATGAACCCGCGGGAAAGGAATCCCTTGAACCCACAATCAATTTGAAAACTCCCCAAGAAAGCCAAAATCAAGTCAATGGATGGAGAACCTAGACCCGATGAGAACTCGTTTCAAGAACCTAGATTATATTAAAATCTAGACCCGTTGAAGAACCCGTCTCAAAAACCCAGATTACAAAGGAGGAACGCCACAAAGGTTGTGATTTACCTTTGATAAGTTCAAAAGTTCAATTAAGAACAAGAGGAGTAAAACTCAACTCACAATGAATAAATTCATCAAATTTCATAAACTTCATAATCTGATTAGAATAAGGCTACATAGAGTATTTAAAGCAAAACCTAATGAAACCCTAGCCAAAATAAACCCCCATCTTCCAAAAGTGCCCCTGGATGAACAGTGCCGCGGCTACAGTGCCGTGCTACAGTACTCGGCTATAGTAACCCTAACCCTAGTTCAATAAAATAATAACTTTCCCAACATGCCCTTGCATAGGCTCCCTTAAGTGCTTCTCATAATAAACTCAATTATTCTAAACTAATAAAATAACTTCTTTAAATGAATTAAATAAGTTGAAACCCTTCAAGAGTCTAAAGCCTTTAAGTCTTGTCGTTGCCCTTTTCCGTAGCTGATCAAATGAATTAAAATTGGATCTTCATCCTTCAAGCCCCATCTTGAATGTTGGGCTCTTGCTAAACTTGTCCCAAATGGATTGCATCAACCCTTGCATTTTCTCCTTGATCTTCTTGGCCCATCTGGAAGTTGCAAATGATCTTTAAGACTAGACCCATCTTGGTTCCCATCATTCCCCCTCTCCTCAAAAGGATTCGACCTCGAATCTCCACCTGGATCAAAGGGAAATTTGTTAGTAACATTGAAAATAGTAGAAACATGATACTTACCTGGAATATCCATTACATATGCATTTTCATTAATTTGTTTAAGAATTTGGAATAGTCCATCCAAGCTACTCATGTCATCAACTAGTAAAGACTTTAAATCTGAAGGAGGAAATTGATTAAGTAAACAAACAATTTCAATTGGTGAAAATTTAGTAGTAGCATGAACACTCCAATTATATGTAAACTCAATGAATGACAAACAATACTCCCACAAATGTTCATGAAGTACATCTAAAGTCTTCCTCGAACCAAAATGACCACTCCAATATGCAAGCTCAATGAATGGCAAATGATACTCCTGCAAATGTTCATGCAACAAGTCAATAAATGGCAAATGATACTCCTGCAAACGTTCATGCAACAAGTCAATGAATGGCAAATGATACTCCCGCAAACGTTCATGCAACAAGTCAATGAATGACAAATGATACTCCCATAAACGTTCATGCAACATGTCTGAAATCTTATTTTCACGAGAATGACCACTCCAATTATATGCAAACTCAATGAAAAGCAAATGATACTCCCGAAAACGTTCATGCAACACGTCAATGTATGGCAAATGATACTCCCACAAATGTTCATGCAATACATCAATGAATGACAAATGATACTTCCACAAACATTCGTGCAACAAGTCTTTGAATGGCAAATGATATTCCCACAAACATTCATGCAACACAACAAAAGTCTTCCTTACACCAAGGTTACCCAACAAACCACCATGTCCATCACACACAAGCAACTTACGCATAAAACTAGTAGGCACACAAAATCTATTCTTTCTAAACAAGTACCAATCTAGTTTATAGAACTTACCAAAAGATGCTTTCTCACATGTCCCATACACACTAGCAAAGTCATCATCATTAGCATGCAATTCCTTATCATATTCAAGTCTCAACAATTTTGCATCTAAAATGAAGACAAGGACATACCTTCTTGCTAAAGTATCAACCACAAAATTTTTCATACCTTGTGTGTATTTGAATATATGAGGAAAAGTCTCAATACAATCATCCCGCTTAGCATGCATTCTAGTCAACAACTTACTTTGTCCCTTTAAATGTGTCAATGACTCATGTTTTTCCAAGAAAGGTCGGTTAGGAATTGTCGCACCAGGCACAAAGTCAATGTAGTGCTCTATCTCCCTAATAGGTGGCAATCCACAAAATGCACCACTTGGAAACACGACCTCATATCCCTGCAACAAAGAGACAACAATACTAGGCAAACATATGTCAAGTTCGTTAGGATTAAGACTCGCCTTAGCATAAAAACTCACTTTTGTCTTTCTATTTCTCT
>NW_023355931.1:0-221 GCF_001411555.2 Juglans regia
ACTTATAAGAGCACTCTCATTGGAATAGTTAAATTAAAGTACATTTTTTATGAATATAAGATGAATTTAACTTTTAGCTATTCCATTTATATAAATCTCTACATTGGAATAGCTATTTTTTCATTATATGATAATAAAATAATATAAGATGAATTTAATTTTGACTATTCACATCAAATCTCCAAATTGAATTATCTATTTATTCATTATATAGTAATGAG
>NW_023355932.1:0-4040 GCF_001411555.2 Juglans regia
ATAATTAGTTATTTTAGATATACATTATGTAAACTACAATATCTATTGAGAGTGCTCTAAGTTTCTGTCATCTTATAGGTGTTGTAACGACTAAAAAAAAAACTTTAATTATATATATGATTATTCTTAAAAATATATATATTCAAAAAATTATAATTAGAAATCTTTTAAAATTGACTAGAAATGATAAAAACAATTTTTCCAATCCCAAATTATCACCATACTTTAATTATGTGCGTTGAATCCGAGTAGTGTTTCTATTGCAATGATTAATATTGTATGCATATTATAAAAGGAAGACACTATAAACATAAAAGGATCTCACACAATGATGTGTTAAGTCATTTATTTATTTATTTTTTCTTGAAATCCCCCCACCGCTCTCCCTCTTCCCCCCACTGCTCTCCCTTCCTGTCCTCCTCCTCTCTTTCTCTTCTAGCCCACATCCACAACCCGTCATCGTTGCCAACAAACCGCTGCCCATCCCTCTGTCTCTCTCTCCTCCCATTCTCTTCCAGTTGTGAGAATCGGGTCGCCGGTAAACTATTCACCCTTGTGTAGGTCTCTATATCCTCACAATGGTCCAAATGAAGCCCAAACGTTTTGATCATCAAAAGATTGTGGATCTCTTATAACAACATCAATATTAAGTCTTGCTAGTTGATTTCTAACAGGGACGTTCCAAAATGAATCAAAGTTATGAAAGAATATGTAAAATGCAACAGTTGATGCCAAAAACATTCCTAAAGTAGTGCATATATTTGCCACTTTGCATGTTTAGATAGAAATTGGAGTTAGAAATTAGAAGTGCCATATTCGAAAACATTAGAGAGAGATAGAGAGAGAGAGAGACCTTCCCAATCTGCAAGAACATTTAGGTTGCGTTTGGATATTGAGCTGAGTTGAGTTGAGTTGAATTGAGTTATTTATGAATAATAGTGAGTTGAGATGGTATAGTGAGTTTTGTGGGATCTACTTAAGATGATAGGATTGACTGTATTTGGATGTTGATGTGATCTCAGATGATCTAAATTGATATGTGAATAGTAATATTTTGTGAGTCTCATTAAAATGTGTCTGAATGTAAATAGGTTGATATATATGTTTGAATGTATGAAGTATGTTGAGATAAATTTAACTTTTTATGAGAAGTTAAAAAAGCAGTAGGTCTCATAAATAATTATAACTTTTTAATTTTGAAATGGGTTAAGGTGATCTTGAAATCCAAACATAGCTAACAGGTTAGGTTTGGGTATTAAGAGTACCTCTCAGAATATCTCACTATTTTTCACCTACTTTTTTTTACTATTTATTATTATTTAATATTCTATAATTATTTTTTTATTAATTTTTCACTATTATTCATAGAATACCTGATGTACTCTCACTACTCAAATGTGTTTGAATATTAAGATAAGTTTAGATATATTTATTGGAAGTTGAAAAATGTTGTGGATCTCACGTGTAAAGAAGTGTTGAATTGGAAAATATTATGAGTTCCACGTGTAAAGAGGTTTTGAGTAAGGGTGAAAACTGACCCATTCGGCTAAATTTTTGGGTAAAACCGACGCTGGCCGATGTTTCATTTTTAGGGGAGGAAACCAGTCGATGGGGAAGAGAAACACCAGCCGTCTCGACGCCGGCTGCTCTCTGGTGGTTCACGGTCGGTTCATCGGCGAGCATCGTTTGAGAGAGTAGAGAGAGGGTGTTGTAAAGGAGGGAGGGAGGGAGGGAGAGAGAGAGAGAGAGAGAGAGAGAGAGAGAGAGAGAGAGAGAGAGAGAGAGAGAGAGAGAGAGAGAGAGAGAGAGAGAGGATGATAATCGAGAATCGAGAAGTGAACTGGGAAAGAAGAAATTAGGAAGAAGACGACCTTATTTCGAAATGACGCCGTTTGGTTTCTACTTAAATTTTCTTTAATACATTATGAATAAAACGATGCCGTTTGGTTTAATACCAAATGATGTCGTTTCAGTTGTGTTTAAAACACAACTACATGCTTAAAACGACGCTGTTTCACTTGAGTTTAAGTAGAATGACGTCGTTTTAAGTACAAAATATAAAAAAAATAATAATAATTTGTTTAATTGGCCGGTTCAGCGGTTTGAACTAGGTTCGAACCAACGCCAAACAGGCCGATATAGGTTTTCTTTATTTGCTGCCACACGCCGACCGATTCTCCACCAGTTTCGACCAGTTTTGAGCTACAGCGGCCGGTTAGACTCGGTCTACGTTGGTTTCTTGGTTTATTGTATATCCCTAGTTTTGAGTTAGACAACTTTAATAATTCGAGAGTTTAGTATTTAGATGTTAGATTTAATTTAAAATTAAAATGAACTAAGTTGAACTCAGATGATTTTAACAACCAAATGGGGCCTTAGCTTCGTCCAATGATATACTGTAATATTCTCACTACAAGAAATTAAGTCTTTTCCAGCGCTTAAAATTATCGCAAATAGTACCAATAATCGCTACATATAATCATTTGCGGCGATTTAAAATTTGCTGCATTTTCGACAAAATAAAAATGCCATTTTTGACCAACTTTAGTGATTAGAGAAAATCGTCGCAAAAACTACTATTTGCAGCGACTTTTTTTCGTTGCAACTGTCTAAAAATTGACGAAAATGACCTTTCCGTTTACATCAAAATCGCTGCAATAAGTCAATTCCAGCAATATACTTCATTGCAAAAGGTTAAAAAAACGCCGCAATTAGTTCATTATTTTTTGTAGCATTTTTAATTATCAACACAATTGTTTATTTCTAGCGGGTCTTTTCGCCGCAAATATTGTTTTCCAGCGATATTATATCGTCGCAAATATGTTTATGAGACAAAAAATTATTTGCGGCAAATTTTAGTCGCCGGAAAAGGTGTGTAAGGAAATTAAAAAATATGCACAACAGAAAAAATATGCACATCTAAATTATATGTTCTTGCTCAAAAAACAAAATTGCATAAGTGCGAAGTTCAAAACTAGAGTTACAAATAATCTAAAAACCAATGACTTTTCTCCAACTTGGGGAAATCATGTGAACAAAGATAAAAATTAAAGGAATATGTTAAAGTAGCAACAAAAACAAAAGAAAGGAATGAATTTCATGATTGATAACGGCCTTGTTGAACACCACATTAGATAACATAATTTTTTTTTTTTTTTTATAAGTGAAAAAAAAGGCAGAAAACTAACCTCAATTTCAGATAAGTAAGCCCCATTTTCTTGATTTTTGGATTTTAGAACATCACTTAGCCTAGAGGTATTCCTGAACAAAGATGCAAACAATATACACTTGGTAAGAACTTTTACGCCATTATCAAATTTAAACAATCACCACCTAATGCTTCAATATCAGCCTGTAGGTTAATATAAGGCACCATAGATCATAATGATGCTAAATGATAAAAAAAAAAAAAAAAAAATTCATCAAGTCTTCACACAGAATACCAACCAGGCTTAGTAAACTTAGAAATATACTGGAGAACTAAACTCAACAAGAGAATGGGAAAACTCCTAAATCTAGTCCCCAAAAAGTATATGAAAAATATGCTTGATATAATCATCCAATCAAATGGCTATATTTGAGATATTGGAAATTGAAGGTTAAGTTTGATCTCGAAAAGATCAACAACCTCAAACGTCCTAATATCAGCCCATGGCATTCTTCACAACAGAGCTACATTCCAAGCCTTTCCGATTGACAATATATCGATACCCAACCAGAGCACCATCCCATACATCCCTAAATAAAGTTGAAAGGGAAAAACCAACTAATAGAAGTCTTGGGAGTGAGATAAAAGTTTGAGGCCCCATAAATGAACCGAATAAAACATTGAAAGCACCAGTAGCCAAAATTTCACCCATATACCACCATGTGCTGAGCATAAAGGATTACCTGATGGCCGAAAGCACCAGCAAGTACTTGATTTGACAACAGTGAGCTTTGGACTGCTCATGGAAAGAGTACCGATGAGTGCTGCTGCTCTTGCCTTTGCTGTTACAGAACCAACCCTAAGAAAGTTTACAAGCAAAGGGTTTAGTTAC